>NW_023276807.1:63346361-63624839 GCF_003668045.3 Cricetulus griseus | reverse complement strand
GTTTCAAGTCTTCATGCTCAATTTCCAATCTTCTGAAAAATTGATTTTGATGTGTAAGGGGAAGTTGAAGGGGGGAGAATGCAAAGATAAACAGAACAGCAGCAAGGCCAATCATCTTCACTTATGTGTGAGCAGAGGGGGAGCACTCTTCACGCTTAGCGGGTGATCATCCCTGCTGAAATGGACAAACCCACGGAGCCTGGGCTAGGAAACCCCTCAGCAGTGAGGCGAGTCAAGAAGGCAAAACTCACACTAAAACAGAAAAGTTATGCATAAAATGTCTACAGTATTTGAGAATAAGTTTCCAAACTCCTATTTGGGGGCACTTTCTTTTTATTTTAAGTTTAGTTCTTTCAAAATTTCATTTTGCATTTTGAACACAGTTCCCCTCCCACTCCTCCTCCCTCAATCCCTCACCTCCATCCACAGGACACCCCCTATTTCACCCCGCCCAAGGGCTCCCATAGAGGGGTCCACAAAGCTTGACCCATTAAATTGAGGCAGGACCAAGCCCCTAACCCTTGCATTAAGGTTAAGCATGACATCTCACCATAGGGAATGGATTACAACAAGTGGTCCTGTGGTCAGGTTCCCCTCAGATAGATCCAGCTACACATTTTTCTCTTGGGGCACATTCTTAAAAAAAATATGTTCTGGGTTTATTTTATCTTCTGTAAAGGTTGAATAGTGGGGAAATTTAACACATAGTATTTCATAGTATTTGCATCCAGATACAATCCCCCAGAAAGCCCAGAAAACAAACATGAGTTATGGTTATGATAGAAATCAAAATAACAATTTAGTCAGGTAAAATTTATGATACTAAGGGTGTCTTCTACTACCAAGGGCAAGAACATCACCGATAGTAAGTAGTTGGGGCTGGTAGTGATAATACAAGCTAACAAAATCAGCACAAACTTGTTATTTGGGGTGTTTCTTGAGTACCATGTATTATTTTTACATGAACTATGTATACACTGTGTATTAAACTAGGGTGATATTTGCTGTGTATGTGTGTTTTCTCATGTGTATAGGTGCATGTACAGTCTGTGTGCATAAGACTTTGTCCTGGTATGTCTTTCTTCATTGCACGCCTCTTCATTTGCTGAACTGTTGCTTCCCAACTGAGATAGTCTAACTAGCCAGCATGCACATGGAATCCTCTGTATCTACCTGCCAGGTTCTGGGGTTAAACACAGACTGACATGTCCTCCTGTGATTTTTGCGAGGGGTGGGGACCTATTCCATGTCTTACCCTTGCGGCAAGTGCTTTATCTATTGTCATCTCCCAAGACCACTGAGTACTTAATATTTTTCATGATTAAAACTGGAAGCATGAGATATCCATTTATTTAGAAACTTTCTCATTCTGTAGCCCTCCTGGCTGGCATGGAACACACTACAAAGCCCAGGATAACCTTGAACTTCCATAAATCTCTTGCATTAGCTTCCCAAAGACTGGTAATACATATGTCAGCCATCATACCCACCTCACCACTCTCTGTAGAAGAAATCCCTAATTTATCGGTATTTGGTGCTGTTAATAAAACAAATTTTATTCTTATAAATGGCATAGGCAAACTTGTCCCAAATTAAACCTCCTTGTGAACTCTTGGGCTCTTTCCCAAGTTATCCCTGACATACTGCTAACACAGAGCAGACACCGAACTCAGATTCTCTGGCTTCAACTACATCACCTTGACAGATCACTCATGATGGATGAAATATGGAAATTCTGAAAAATAATGGGAATTATGTATGGTTTGTTACAGCCTTGCCAGGTGTCGGGTAAATGCTCACTGAAGCTTCCCACAGCCAAGATGTCCATTAACCTCTCCTTGTGTGCATCACAGACATATGATACTTAGATGATCACAGCTTTATTCCAACTCACTGTAACATAATTAGAGCCTGGTCAATCAAGGGGGAAGACATGGCGCAGAAGCAATAAGGAGTGCCATTTGGGAAAGAGAAACTTACAGCAGATTATATGTGAGCCCAGTCAATAGGTTATCTCCTCCACTGGGCTGTAACAGTTTCCAGACAGGATAATAAGCCCTGGCTTCTCTCCTCCTTGAAGCACTGCTGTGAATACCAAGCAAATGGTGGTGTTTGCAGGGACTTGGAAAAAATACACAGTGCTCTAGAGACTTGGGTTTCTTTTTTCTCTTCTCTGCAGAAGTTCTTGAAACCATAGAAGAGACTTGCCCATATGGAGAGTTTACACACTACACACATTTTAAGGTCTTTCTCCATACATACATATCTATAATAGCTTTTAGTATTTAGGCATATGTACTGGCCTGTCCTTGGGGTTCTAAAAGGATATGCTCTCAGCTGCAGCCACTAAGAGCACCATCTGTGCACATTCACTACGTTCTTTCTTAAAAGGGCGCTGCCCACCTCCCATCATCCTCTCTTTCTCTTTCTCCTCTTTCTCTTTCTCTCAATCTCTCTGTCTACCTATCTATCTCATCTCTCAATTTCTCTGCCCCTCTTTCCTCTTCCCTGCTGCTCCTGTCTCCAAAGGCCAGTCTCTTCCTCCCCTTTCCCATTTTTATGATTCCTTTTCCTAATAAAAACAAAATCCTCTGCTCAAGCCCTGTCACTCAGTGTCTTTCTCTCACGCACTGCTTTTCTTAAATTGCAATAGCTTCTTTATAAAACTAGACACCAACCAAGATAAGTAGTAATAATGCAACCATTGTAATATTACATTGTAGTACAAGCCATATGAATATCCACCCCCCAATTGCCTCTTACTCAAGAATCAAAAGAAGCTGAGAATTGACACAACCTTGTACCTGCAGCATGTGGGAGGTGGAAAAGGAAGAGCCAGGAGTTCAAGGTCAGTTTCAGTTACCTGGTGCTATATGAGGCTAACTTGGGTTATGTGAGACCCCCCATCTCATATAAACAAACAAAGATCACTTGTGTTACTTATTTCTATTTATTTTTCGGCTGTGGCTATGTGTTGAGGATATTGAAGCAACTGATGGGGGCACCAATGCTTACAAAGCTTTGTGCTTTGCCTACAGAAGACCTTTAGTATTTGAGACAAAGAAAGATTATGGGGTCTACAGTCTGTCTGGAGGTCATAACACAACCCTGTGCAGAACTTCCATTCACAGCAGGATCTTTGTGGACTGTATCACATATGACTGAGCCAATCTCTCGAGTAGAATACTGATGTGAAATTAAGGGTGCCTTGAGCAACTGTTGGATGATGGTCTTTTCCCTGGCATGGGGACTCTCACCTACCCAAGCCTGGTTTCTCTAGATGAGGTGCTGGGGTAATGTCTGGGCTCTTGTAGGGATAAAGTGAGTCACTTAAAGAAAACCACTGGTGACTAGAAAAAGGGGTAATAGTAATAATGGTACTAATGTCACAATAACTTGTTTCTGCCTAAGGCTGATGGAAAGACCACAGTGAGCTGCTCAATACAGCTACCAACACTTAAAGTGCAAAATAGTTGTGATGGATTTTAGCTTGAGGAGATAGCTCAGTGACTAAAGCATTTGCTTCACAAATATCAGAACCTGAGTTCAAGCCCCAGAATCCTGGTGAGAAAAGGGCAGGTATGCTTGTAACCCCAGAACTGGAGAATCAGAGCCAGGAGGGCCCTGGGGCTTGCCTGTCCGTCAGAAAAACTGTAAGCAAGCTTCAGGCCAGTAAGAAATCCAGTCTCAAAAAAAGTGGATGCAGATGTTGCCTGAGGGTAACACCTAATACCTACGCACGCACGGCCAAACACACACACACACACACACACACACACACACACACACACACACACACACACGAGCACAATTGTTAAAAGTTTAAAAAACTAAATATAAATAACAATTATGTCGTAGTCTTAGCTGTCAAGATTCAGCAAGGCAATCGACATGGAGTGCGTTTGTCTATTCTTAGATGTTTTAATGAACATCGAGAGAAATGCCTTCAGATCATTTAAGTCGTGTGAACATTTTTGCACATTACTGAAAAGTAGAATATCATCTGAGTGACCAGCCACTGCTTGATTGCCAAGTCTTGCTTCAATTTACTGCTGTTTATCATTGGCTTCTAGGTCTGTCTCATGGAACTCCCTGCCCTGAAGCACAGGAGGGAATGTAAGAAGTGATCTGAGTTAATGTAGGAAAACATTAGAGGCTTTTTGTTGTCTGGTATGAGTGACTCCCCACCTATAGACATCTGTCACATACTTTCTCCGTGATATAAATGGAAAAGCCAGAGCAATGCTAGGTGCAGTGTGCTGGAGTTTCTAAACCAGAAGCTTCTCTTCCTCTTCCAGTCTTTGGCATTTAGTACTTTTGAATGTGCATGGTCAGTTATGTTGCAGGCAAGGGCTGTTTGGAGTCTTTTCCAATCCAACCCTGTCCTCAGGAGCTTCTAGAGAGCAGATGAAAAGAGAAGCAAGGCAACGTGGTCCTTAGCCACTTCCAAAACGGGCTTTTAAATTATGTACACATTTGAATGATAGAAGATTGCTCTGGCACAAATTTGAAAGATAACTTAGGAGGAAATTTGTGGATGAATTCGGAAGACATGATTAAATGCACTTATGGTGGATGGGAAAACCCAGTGTTATCTATCCCTTTTGAAAGGTCACCAATTTGCTTAGAACTGTTCTTCCCCACTTACTTGATATTACTGTCTAGGTAGGGCCAAGGAGCTGGCTCAGTTGATAAGATGCTTATTATGAAGGCAAGTGGAAAGCTTGTGGACCTGAGCTTAGGGCACAGGAGCAAACCTACAAATCTGGGCACAGTGGCACATGTCTTTAACCCAGCACTGTGAAGGCAGAGATAAGAGGGAGCCTGAAGCTTGCTGACCAGAGAAGCCAGAGTTCTGGGTTTTGTAAGAGACCTTGTCTCAAGAAACAAGGTGATGACTGACTCAGGAAGTGTCAACCTCTTTCTTCCATGTGCATATGCAGGAAGGCATGGACTTGCCTCCATGAAAGTATGCACAGAGACATATACATGAACACAGACATAGGTGTATACATGCACAGATGCATAGACACATGCATACACTTCTAAACTTTGGTTTGTAGATAGTCCACACTCAACAGCCAGTGCAGTCAAGCTGCAAAATTGAGTACTGTGACCACGGGGTTCTCAATCTGTCTGGACTCCTGATACAGGCCATGACCCCAATGAGTTGATGTTTTAAAAATGTGCTCTCTCTTCTGACTGACAAAGAACTCTGTATCTCTTTTTCCTAATTTTCTAACACTAGTTTTTATTTTTTATAGAAAGTATTGTGTGGCTAAAGTATAGAGATGGTGATGTCTCTGAGGGCTTATGCACAGAAGCTGGACAAACACAAGTGACTGACTTCACACAACAAAGCTTACCTCTTCACAGTGTATTCATCAACTGACTCCCCAAGAAATAGGTAGCCATGTTGTCTTTTGCTCAGGCATTCTTTTTCTAAGTAAAATCTACTATACTTAGCTCAATCACCACTCTCCAAAGAAAGCCTTTGTCTTAATTTGGGTTACCATTGCTGTGATGAAACACCATGACCAAAAGCAAGTTGGGGAGGAGAGGGTTTATTTAGCTTAGGCTTCCATATCCATATGTTATCACTGAAGGAACTGAGTGAGGATAGGAATTCACTCCGGGTGAAAACAGGTGCTGACTCAAAGACGATGGTATTGTGTTACTTACTGGCTGGTTCATCATGGCTTGCTCAGCCTACTTTTGCCTGATTTCTTATAGAACCCAGGACTACCAACCCAGGAACGGCACCAACCACATCAATCACTAATTCAGAAAATGCTCTGCAGGTTTTCCTACAGCTCCATCTTATGGAGGCATTTTCTCAATTCGGGTCCCCTCTTCTCAGATGACTCTAGCATGTATCAAGTTGATGTAAAATTAGTCAACACAACAGGGTGGTGGCGGCAGATGCCTTTAATCCCAGCACTCAGGAGGCAGTGGCAGGTGAATCTCTGTGAGTTCGAGGACAGCCTTGTCTACAGAGCAGGTTCCGGGACAGCTAGTGCTACATAGAGAAACCCTGTCTCAAAACCAAGAAAAAAACAGCAGTATTGATTTGCATTTCTCTGATGACTAAAGATATTGAACATTTCCTTAAGTGTTTCTCAGCCATTTGAGACTCCTCGAGAATTCTCTATTTAGATCTGCCCACCATTTTTTAAAAATTGGGTTATTTGTTCTTTTGAAATGAAGTTTCTTGATATCTTTATATATTTTATAGTCCTCTATAGGATGTGAAGTTGTAGTAATCTTTTCCCATTCTGCAGGCATCTGCTCTGTATACCTGATTGTGCCCTTTGCCTTACAGAAGCTTTTTCAGTTCCTTGAGGTCCCAACCACTCTGCACAGACAGGTTCACTTCATGGATAATACTAGGTGGGTTTGAAGTTTGATCTGGAAAGAAATGTTATGTTCAATTGAGTTTTCTAGACAGGCAGTGCCTCAGAGTTTCCGAATATATGCTGTTCTGTCTCCATTCTGTTGCTGTGACAAACATGACCAAAGTAAACTTACAAGAGCAGTATGCATGCTTGTTTGACTTCTAGGTTGCAGTCCATTATTGAGGGAAATCAAGGCAAGAAATCAAGATAAACATCAAGCAGAAACCATGGAGGAATGCTGCTTTGCTGACTTGATTACTGGTTCATATTTATTTGGCTTTCTTTTAGAGCCCAGGGCCATCTGTTCAGCAATGATGCCACCCATGGTGGCCTGGATCTTCCTGCATCAGTTAATCGACAAAATCCCCCATAGACATGCCTACAATCAGCCTGAAATCCAAAATCTCTCAGTAGAGACCCCTCCTCTCAAATGACTCTGGGCTGTATCAAGGTGATAGTTAACACTAATTAGAACATATGTCCACTGTGAAGATAGGTTTTATTATTCTTTAATAATTTGTAAAAATTTTTAAAACACTCTCAAAATATGATGTTTTTCAAAACTTCAGCTTTTTGGTTACCTTTTAATATTTTCAGGTTTCTTCTGCTTTCTTCATAATCTCATTTACAGAATGCGTTCATGGAGTCTTCTCTGTGGCCACGCAGGAGGCATTTAAGGTACTTTCCCTTTTCTTCAACCTCCCTGTGTCCATTTTCAACTCAATCTAGAAATCCTTTCCTATGTCTGTGAAGTTTGATTTTAGGCAGCTGTAGAACAGAGGGAGTCATGTGGGAGGAGGTGAGTGTCTTGGTCACTGTTCTATTGCTGTGAAAAGACACTATGACTAAGGCAATTCATAAAACAAAGCATTTAATTGGGGCTCACCTACAGTTTGAGAGGTTAGTACATTGTTGTCATGGCAGTAATAACAGTGGCATGCAGGCAGACATGGTGCTGGAGAAGGATTAATATTTCTATATCCTGATATGTAGGCAGAGAGAAGGAGACTGGACCAGGCAAGGGCTTTTGGAAACTCAAAGCCCACCACCAGTGACACACTTCCTCCCAACAAGGCCACACCTCCTAACCCTTTTAATCCTTTCAAATGTGCCAATCCCTAGTGACTAATCATGCAAACATATGAGTCTATGCGGTCATTCATACTCAAACCACCACAGTGAGTTCCATCCCTGGGAAGCTCCAGTTTATTCTGCAGCTCATCCTCAGTTGCACTGCAGTTCTCCCTGCTCTCAGCTCATTATACAAATATTGAAATCTCCACGAATGTCCCTCTGTGGCTTAGAGGAGGTAAGCTGGAAAGAGTAAAGTAGATTTCAGTTTAGTGTTTTGGAAGCACTTCAAGTTGGGAGAGGGCAAGGAAAAGGCAAGTATTCTATTACTGCCTTACTGGGAGGGATGTGGCTCCCACCATCATTTTCCTAATGCCCCAGTCCTGTTTGTCTGTGCCACATCTCCAAGTGTGTGCCAGGCTCACTTATGACAGCAGAAAAATTTTCTTGAGATTGCCTCTATCCTGAACAGACTCCCTTAGGCCCTCAGAAAGAAAACACAATAAAAAATTACAACATAAATTCCAATAACGACAAGAAAACTGTCTGAAGTGCTCAAAGCTTGGCTGAAATCGTGCATCAGCAGTGAGGAATAACAGACAGAAACTTGTGAAATAAATTTAATATGCATTTCTAGTGTCCAGGCAGATTTCTTTCTTTGTTTCCTTGTTTACCTAGTGATAGTCTCTACTTTGGGAGAAACTTGCTGGAATGAATGCCACCACCATACATGTGAAAGCAGAAGCCAAGATAGAGAGAACACGACAAAGATGAGGTGTGGGGAGCTTGTTTTCAAAAGGAGATTATTTGCCCTGTAAGAATATTTGAGCTTACCTGAAAATATTCATATTTACCTCATGATTATGATTGATGATTTTCCATATCTATCTATCCATCCATCTATCTATCTATCTATCTATCTATCTATCCATCCATTATCTACATTTGTCCTCCAATCATCTATCATCTATTTTATAATTTGTTATTTAGCTCTATCTATAATCTATTTACCTACCTATAACCTTCCCTTCTATCCACTATCTGCCATTCATCATCCATCTGTCACGTCTAGACCATTCATAACCAGTTATACCAGATGTAGGGTATAAATCATTTCTACTATTTACTATTACTTATTTCACATATACAGCATATAAGTTAACAAAGAAAAATTAGTCACAGACTAAATGTATCTGTTTTCCTGGTACTAAAAATTTCAGATCATATGTATATTACATGAATTAATTCTCTGTTAACTGTGGCTGTATACACACCTGTACAAGTTGCTGATTTTCTTGGTTGGTTGTTTTGGTTATTGATCATATTGGACATTTTCTGCCTCCATCACCACATGCCTTCCCCCTTTATGGAGAGATTCTATTTCATTCTGGAGCATGTTGTGACCATGTGGCTGTGGCTTGTTTTCTCATACTCAGGGGCAGGTCCAGAACTTAGTTTATTCGAACCAATGGCAGCCATTCTGTTTTTCTGCCACAAGTGGGTGGAGACCCAAGAGTCTTCAGCAAAGGCCAGTGTGGAGGCTGGTAAAGTTCAGAGGCAGGATTCTTTCCTTGTCTTGGATGAAGCACTCAGCTATCCAGTACATCTCAGACACACACTGTTAATGCCTATCAAAACACACAAAGAATGAAGACAGGAGATGCCACTCTGATGCACTAGGCAGGCTACTCTGCCAGTTCCTGCCCTTTCTTTGGCTTGTGTAATGTTATCTAGGGGATTGGTAGCTTCAGCTGTGGGTTCATTCCTTTCCATGTCCTTCTCCATTCAGTATAGTGGACCTGCCCCTCGCCCCTTTTCTTTCATACCTACAGAGTGCTCTTTTAAAAGTAAAACTTTACTAATTTACAATGTGCTCTTCCAAATTTTCTTCAAAAATCCCATCAAGATCTTTGACATTGACTGAACCCTGGATAGAAGGCATTGCTATTTTCCCTGTACCTGTTATTTCCAGCCCATAGATTCAGGATATCCCTCAGAGCTCACCTTCTCCATCTCCTCTGGAAAATTTGGCCATCATATCCTCCATTACTTTGCTCCACTGACAGCTTCTCAGATCCATCTCCCCTTCTTTCTCTAACTTCACAGTTTATATACTAGTGAATAAGGCATTCCTAAAGGCATGTTCTTAAGCTCTAAATTCTCCTGCATTGCATTGAAATTGTGTTTATTTATTGACATTGTTTCCTAATTGTAAATTCCTCATGAGTAAAGAAAGACATTTTTTTTCCTTAGCCTCAGGGTTTGGCATAGAGACTATGGTCAATATTTTTCTTGAGCTGTATTAGGTGGGACTAGTTTCTGGCATGTGTTTAATCAATGAAGAGCATGTGTTTCCCTAAGGCTGCCGACCTTATCTAAAAGAATAATTCCAAGGAGTTGCAGGAATAAACTTTAGAAAAATGCTAAATGAAAACAGAGCCAAGGGAAGAGACTTCTAGCCCGACAGGAAGGCACTGCTACCAAGAGGCTTTCATTGTTTGCATGCACAGCAAAGCAGGAAGGGGGTCTCCTTGTTACACTCTATCAAAGTGAAAATCCCTGAAACTATGCAAGACTTTTAGATATTTTTGGAGAAATCAAGACTCTATTTTGCCTTTCTCAAGAAGCAATTTTCTCCTGCTCCCTGCGTATTTCAATTCAGAAAAAGCAAACCCATAGTGCTTCTCTACTGTGACAGTAGATGTCAATAAACAAGGCCAATGGTGGGATTATTGCTACCTAAGGGGACCCAGATAATTTCTCCTTCAGTTCACCTCAGCTGGCCTTTCTTCTTTTTCTTATCCTAGAGCAGACACACATACACAGACACTTTTAAAGGGACTTTTTCACCTAAACTCCTGCTTCCAAAAGTGCTCAGGAAATTGGGAAGAAAAGGGAGTTGTTTATAAAGTCAATCATTATTGCTTTGAAACTTCTCAGCACATTGTTGTGATTTTCATGATATTTTCTAGCATTTTGCAGTTTTACAGGTAAGGGAACACATCAACACTCCAAGCAGCTGGTTTCATGTGGCCCTGTGAGAAGAATTCCCTAGCACCAGCATTTGATGCTCTAGGTTTCTCCAGGAATCTTTCTTGTATTGTTCTCAGGCTCTTCCTGGGATAAAGGAATGTTGATACAGAATACAACGACTAACCTGCCAGGTGACTCTCAGAAAACCAATAATATTCGCCTGTAGTTTGGGGAGGTGTCTGGTTTGGGATTCATATGACAATGACCAGAATCACGCGTAACTTATTAAAACAAAAGAACTGTTCACAACTTAGTGAGCTTCAATTTAGGGAAGTGACGGGGGGATATGATCCCTGTGTGTGTGAATGCTTGCAATCTCTCCTGTGTGTATAATACACACCGTGTGTATAATCCCTACAAGGCATGTATAATCCCTCCTGTATGTAGAATCCATTCTGTGTACATGTGTATATAATTGCTATGGTGCTAATTTGTTTGTCTACATGTGTTTATGTATGTATAATCCCCACCTAATATATATATATATATATATATATATATATATATATATATATATATGTGTGTGTGTGTGTGTGTGTGTGTGTGTGTGTGTGTGTGTGTGTTGGTGTTTGTACTGCTGCTTACTGAACTCTTGCTGACACTGACACTGTTGTCATCCATCTCAGCCTCATGTAGAACAATGTCATTTTATACTGAACACTTGCCCTAACAGGTGAGGGCTGTTTTTTGTTGTAGGTTCAGTAAAATACACATTGTGAGACAGTGTGTATGTTTCAAATTCCACCAAGTTCACCATAGAAACAAATCCTATCTCCCCAGTTGGAAGTGGGGAAGGAGACACAGACTCCATGGGGCTCTGGGTGGCTTGAGGGCTCCTTTTCTTCTCATCTAGCTTCTTTCCCCACCAGACTTTGCCAAACCCCCAGGAGAGTGACATCCTTCACTTGAAGCCTGATCCTCATCCTCTGATCACAGGTGTGAACCCAGGTGGAGAGAGTAGTAGTGTCCTGGCTCTTTAAATCATCTGAATTATCTAAGGGCTCCACAATTAAAGCTGTATCCTGCTTTCTGCTGCCACCTTAGTGAGAACTGCATCACCCTTTCTATTCCCCGGGATAAACAGGAATGACTCTGCAGTAACTGTCTAATGACAGAGCAGAGCATGTTGTCCAAGCTCTATTTTGAAAATAAAATCAGATATGCACAGCAGAACCAAGGGAAAGGACTCAGGTCTATTATTCTGAATCTTGGCTAGAAAAATTAAGATTCAAAATTTTAATTTAAAATTTTATTTTTATATTTGATTCACGTCCTTAATTTTCTCCTGGTTTTGATAAATTTTGAAGCAAGCCCTAGATAGCACACTATGGCATGCCTTACCAAATGAACATGTCTCTAAACACAGATGGATCATGAGCTTTCACAGGTAGAACGTAATTGCAAACGAAATGTCATACCTATTCATAGTTTTGAGACTTCTGATTTCATGATCTATTTTTAACATTAAATTGATTCAATATCTATGAAAACCAATCACAATATCGACCTGTTTAGAAAAGAAACCAAGTCCTGGCTGTGCAAGATATTTACAAAAATCTCTGAACTTAGAAACAGGCTAGAACCTTCCCGAATCAGGAGCTCAGGCTGCAATATGAAGCGCTGTCAGTAGGGGGCGCAGGACACCTAAATGCTTCCGGCCTGGAGGGCTCTTTGGAGCTGGGAAACTTGGAATAAGATAAAACACCTGCCCAGGTAAAGATTGAAAGGCTGAGATGACATCCTTGGTTGCTATTGGTTCAAACAACAGGGCAAGCAAGAGGGGCTTTAGAAATATAAAAAGCACATGCTTGGGTGTCCTGAGTTTGCTGTGCGCTATGCAAAGACCTGAGAAATGAGAATGAAGAAATTGGAAGGCTGTTTCTTCAGACATTACATATTACATATCCTGAGGTGTTTGCAATCATTATGTTCTCAAGCCACTGTGTCAGTCCTTGTCTCAAGCCCCGTGTTGCACACTGCACATTATCAACAATAAAGGGTGGGTAGAGAGTGATGATGAAACTAGACTAGGTGCCTTAGGGCCTGTTCCTGCATAATTATGAAAGCCCTGGAAACCATGTCAAGCCCCATCTAAAAGCTAAAACAAGCAAACTCATCCTTCAGTGTGGGGAGGAGATATGTTTCCGTTTTGTTATTGACAGGCATCGCCTGTGCATGCCGAGAGTTCTTACTGCCAACTTTATCACTTGCGGAAAAAGTTGGAAACACGCTGTTTTGTTTTTAGCAAAGTTGGATATTCTTTGGGACAATAGGTTTAGAACGCACACAACCCTCTAAGAACAGCACAATAAAATCTATAGCTATAGCCAGGTACAAATATTTGACATGATTGGAGGTGAGATGGGTGGGAGGAAGCCTGGGTCCTCACCTCTGGTGTTGGAAAGGTTACAAACAAGAACAACAGATACAACAAGATACCCTGAAAGATTCACTCATGGGGTACAGCAGGGTGCACAAATTAAGTACCAGCTGGAGATTTTACCAGAATCCTCACTCAATTAGAAGTTAGAATGTTTATTCTTTGAATGGACCTAGTGATTAGATGCATGCCACTGTATGGTGCATTCTGGGAAGAGAAACTATTCACTAGGATTATTCAACATCCCAATATAACAATTAAAACTAAACTCCGAATTCACCTTTAATCCAGCTCTCAGGAAGCAGAGGCAGGCCAGCCTGATCTCCAGAGTGAGTTCCAGGATAGCCAGGACTGTTTCACAGAGAAATTCTGTCTCTATGGAAACTAAATAAATAAATTAAAAAAATCTATACTTCACACAGTGATGGAAAAACATAATTCAGTTTCTGGTATTTTCTTCATTCTAAAACAATGACTTTTTTCTTTGAGTTCTACTTGACCACCTAATAAAAAGTAATTTCATGTTTTCTATATCATATTCAGGAATAATCAAATGATTTTGGAAGTTAATAGCAAAAATAATTTTAATAAAAATACAACCTCTTGTAAGAATATATATATGAATTTATAAAGACTATATAAATATATATTAAATATATAATATAGTATATAGTATGTATTATATATAGCTTGTTTTCATGAAATACAAATGGTTTCTAAACCAGGTAATTGCTAAGTAGAAAAGCAACTGTTCTATGAAGGTATTTTTCTAATTTTCTGAGATGTTTCGAAACTTGGAATAACTTTCTCCCATTGTTTTAGACCCAAACAGTGAAATCTGGCATATTTCCCCAGTTGACTGACATTTGAAATCCTAAAATGTTTCCTGTTAACAATACCTTTTGAGAATATGTAACAATGCAAGTTGCTTTGAAACAATTTTTTTGTAAACAACAGTGACAGGAGTATTAAGTCAAGACAGTTACAGTGATGACATGCAATTTAAGCAAACTGGATAGAACTTGGGTGTGACTACTCTGGGCCTGCAACTCCATGAAGAGCAGATGTAAAGCCCTGAACCTATAGGACTCCTTACCATCTACACGAAACCATCCAGGGTGGGTACCAACCAGAGAGACTTCAATTCTTCCCTACTATATTGAAAGATATGAGAGGTTTGGTAACATTCCTTTGTACTTGGTAATCATTTGTGGTTTAAAACCCAAAAGCTATGAAGAACAGTACTCAGTACTGAGAAGATCATCTTGAATGTAGGGGACACCTTTCATGAATTGAATTAAAGGGCAAGAGAGAGTTGAGCACTGGCCTCCATCCTTCTCTGCTCCCCCACTATGGCATTCAGCACTTCTCTCAAGTTTCTGCAGACTTATCTACTACCAATGAAAGCCACAGATATTTTCACATTATGAATGAAAGCAGTAGACATTACCCAGAAATTCAAGAATAATTTCAGGCTATGAATTTACAAGAAGGCTGCTCTTTGACTTCATATTATCTGTCAGCTTTGCATATTTCTTTTGGGGAATTAAAGAACAAAAATGCCTACCAGAATTGTATATTTTTTCACAGGCAGGTCTTCTCAGCTGAGAGGTTAAACAATTCTGTTCGAGGGTCAAATGCCACTAATATGCCCAAGGCTTCTTGGATGCAAGAGTGACCACCACTCCTCCACCAAGTACATTTAGGTCAACAGGCACTTTTCAGGGCTGCACTAAGCTTCCTGTAACAACTCAACCCCCCCCCCAGGTGCTTGTCTCAACTTGAACTTACACCCAGTGGGTTACACAGAGTGCTTGCCTTAGTTCCAGCATTTAATTTTCAAAGCCAACAGAGTCAGGGATACAGGGTTGAAGTTCGCTCTGGGTTGTAGTTCAGCACACAGTGTACTACCCAAATCAAACAACACACATGTGATTTAAAATGTGTTCATTTCCATCATCTAAGAATGAGAATGGATTATTATATCTCAATCACCATCCCAGGAAAGACAGAAAATCTCAGATGAACAGAGAAAGTGCATTATAGCTTCAAAAGAGAGGAAAGTATACATGAAAAGAAAACACAAACAAATGTTCAGAGAGGGAGGAAGGGAGGGAGGTAGAGAGGGAGGGATGAAGGGAGGGAGGGAATGAATGTGTTTGGGGAGTAAGTACACTTTCTTACAAGAAAATAATGGGGAAGCTAGATCACCACAGGGTCTAAGTATTTCGACCTACTTCTCATGCAAGCCAACCTTGATTGACCCTGAAATATGATGTTGTCACCTGTTCTCTATCTCATGAGATGCTCAGAATCTTCAGAGTTTGTGGCCTGACGTTTGATTTATGGTTCCAGAAGATTCTGAATATTTTCATTTTGTATTGAGCCCATTCACTTTACAAAGAGACATCATACCATTGATGGAAATGTCCTTTACCCTAGCTAATGATGATGTGTTTCAGTGGTTCAGGTCTGGGCCATCAGGGCTCCATGAAAACTCACAAGAATCTCAGTGGTGATGGGCATTTTTTAAGTCTTAGCCCTCAACCAACAGCTAGTGAAAGTAAACAAAGACCCACACTTACTTGAAAAAGGGTGGGAGAATGCCTTACTTGAAAAAGGGTGGGGTCAATCAGCTTGTTATAAAATTTCATTGCCAGGTAAGAGGGCCCATAGACACTAACATAATTGGTAAGGAGATGGAGATTTAGTGTCAGGTGATGAGGACACAGGTGATAACATACAAATCAATGTTTTCCTGGGAAGATTCCAACAGATGTCTCTACACTCCAGATACGATGCTGACAATGGACCAAAAAATAATTTCAACAAATGCAGCTGATGAGGTCATGAGTTTATTGTGACCACTTGCACTAGCCTGTATGTAAATTGGTGGTAACCTTGGTGGGAGGTTACTCACCGAAACATTTGTAAATGGAGTTCTTAATTGATCTAGATAACAAAAAGCCGGAGTCAGCTTTAGAGGGAAATGCTGAGAGATCAGAGAGAAGGAGCAAGCTATAGCATACCTTACTTCCTAAGCATCTTGGCTGAGAAGAGAGATTTCCTGTTTCTTCCTGCTCATATCCTGTTTCTGCCCAGCTATCTTACTTCCTGTCTGTCTGTACAGACCTCCAGACCTCTATGGTTCGCTAGTGGCAAGCTCCATTCTCTGACCCCCAGATAGGCTTTATTTGTGCAAGAAAGACATCAGCACATATCCCCCTTTTTGTCTAAATTTTTTTAAAGTTTATAACTAATATGAGAAAAACTATGTACAGTAAGTACAATAACTATATATAACATATACATGGAAATAAGTACATTACCAATATCTAGTCCATAAGCATATGACAAATTCTGAGAAAATAATCCATTATCTATTCTTTCTTGATTAGTCCAAAGTCTTGTACCTCATTTACTTTCTATTCTATTCTTCAAATGGCATCCACATATGGAGTGAGATGATCTACATAAAACCTGACAAAAACTTAAAAAAGGATTTTAAAAACCAAAGAACAAAGTCAAGCACAGCTTTTTTTTATTAGTTCAAATTAGGATCAAGCTTGTTTCACATGTCAATCACTTCTCCCTCTCCCTCCCCTCACCCACATCCCTCCTACCCAACCCTGACCTACCCCCCACCCCATCCACCATCCACCCCCCAGACAGGGTAGGGCCTTCCACAGGGGCTCCACAAAGTCCACCATATCATCCTGGTCTGGGCCTAGGCCCTTCCCCATGCAAGCACAGCTTCTTGGTAGCAGCATTTTCTCCGGTGGGTTCTGGTCAGTTTTGTTAGACTCCAGAATCTTTGGATTCTCCTTCTTCCCTGCTGGAGGGAATGTTTCAGTTCAGGAGCAACAGCTTCACAACAAAGAGAGGCATGTGATGGTCCCCTGAGAACATAGTGAGCATGAATGTGATGGTGTCCTTAGGCCATAGTGAATGTGGATGTGATGGTTTCCTGAGACCTTAGTGAACATGGGTATGATGTCTCCCTGAGATAGTATTGAACATAGGATATGATTGCTTCTTCAAATAGTAGTGAACCTGGAATGTCCTGTCACATAGAGATGTCACAGACAACATTCCCAGAATGTTCAAGTTTCAGAGATGGTAGGCTGAAAGGCAGGGAGAGAGAGGGGGGGGAAGGAGGGCAGGAGGGAAGGTGGGAGGGAGGAAGGAAAGGAAAGGAATGAAGGAATGAAGGAAGGAAGGAAGGAAGGAAGGAAGGAAGGAAGGAAGGAAGGAAGGAAGGAAGAGAAAAAAACCCACTGAACCACAAGCCATGCTGAATTGTAGCAGTGCAGTTACACACAGGAACCAATGACACTAATAATCACATGAGTCAACTATGTTCTGTACATCCTCCATATCAGGATTTATTTATTCTGTGCTTGATTATCTAGAAGTGTAAGATCTTATGTGAGGTCTGTACAAGGTGAAAACTAAGAATATATTCCTATCACTCAGTTATATCTATCTTGTATCTACCTAATTATATATATATATATAATATTTTATATACATTATATTTTATACTTTATATTTATAAATTCTGTATTTTATTATATATTCCATATATATTAACTGCAAAGACAACTCAAGTTGAACAGAGCCTATATCTCTGCAATGGTTTAGTTTATGTCTTTCCTGATGTCTGGACTTTCCAGATGCTGAAATGGATTACCTATCCCTTTATTTATCAAGACTTTTCCATTTGTACATCCTGAAAAGGGAACATAAACAATGACTTCTGGCCTAGAAGAATCCTAAAAAAAGCCTGGGAAGAAGAATATTGTCTTGAAATCCATCAAGAACTGAAAAATGTGAGACTCCCCTTTTATTTTTTTTACTTAAATTTGAGAAACACATTTTGAGAGCTTAATATCCAACCTTTCAGGTTTGCTTATAAAAATCACAGAAGACATCAAAGGAAATGCAACCAGTGGTATGACTATCAGTAGAGAAGTGAGATGCTAGCACTGATCTGCACACAACGGAGAGGAAATTCATTCTCTGCTTGGTAATCTATGCATTTGGAATTTAAAGTTTCCTAAAAACATCATCATTTGCAATCTTTCAAACTTTACTTGTGTGTGTGAGCATGTGTGTGCAGGTGCATATAGAAACTAGGGGTCAGCACCTATCATCTTGCTATGAGGCTCTCTATCTTATTCTTTGAATCAGGATCTCCTGGAATATTAATAAGAAGTACTAATCTGTGAATATCAATTACAAACACCATTTAACTGAATGGCAATTGTGTTTCTAGAATGCTTTAAAAATGCCTCCTTGGTTTTTCATTTTTGTGCTAAATTTATTTTCAACAAAATTATTCCACTATGATGTTATTCACCAGTCATTTCTTTGCTCCAGGTCCTGCATTCATTTTTTTATGAGTAGTTAACCTAATGCCCTCAGCTTTTTAACTAATTGGCCCTGCTTATTTAGATTTCTCAAGTGTTCTATTTATAGTAACACTAATTATGTTAATGTCATTTTGAGTTTCACTTTGGGGTTGAAACAGAATACTTGAAAGGATTCCTTTTTTTAATCTCAAGCACTGATTATTACATGCAAGTAAATTATAGAAATATAACACTTCTTTCAGTTCATGACTGAACCCATGCACAAGTATGATGAATCTTGACTTTTAAGAGAATATATAGTCAAAAGAATCAGAAAACAGAGAAAACATATATATATATATATATATATATATATATATATATATATGTCCAAAGTAAAGGAATTAATAAAACCATTAATTTTCAATAGCTTTAATAGAAGCCCATTTATGCTATTGACAAGTGTAAAATGAGAATTGAACACTTTTTCTTAAATGATTTCTAACATCAAAAGGCTTGCTGCAGGTTTT
This sequence comes from Cricetulus griseus, assembly GCF_003668045.3. NCBI lineage: Eukaryota > Metazoa > Chordata > Mammalia > Rodentia > Cricetidae > Cricetulus > Cricetulus griseus. The sequence continues at coordinate 63,606,076 of NW_023276807.1, read as the reverse complement.
CCCAGTCTTTCTGCTTGGCACCTTCAGTTGGGGCTCTTTGTGCCTGGGTGTAACTGGCCAGGACAGGAGTGAGGTTCTCTCCTCTGCTGGGTCTTAGAACTGGATGCCTTGGTAGGAGATTGTCCCTTCCCTCTCCCATCCCCTCTCCTCCCCTCCCCTCCCTTCCCCTCCCCTCCCCCCTTTCCTCCCATCCCCTCCCCTCCATTCTCTTCCCCTCCCCACTCCCTGAACTTGCTAATCCAAAGCCAGCGAAAACCTAGGGAGTTTGAGGAAAGGACACATTTCACTGCTGACTGGTTTGACCCTCAGAAATCATGTGGTAGAAGGACAGAACTGACCCTGCAAGTTGACCTCTGACAACCACATGTGAGCTGTGGCATGCAGACAACTACACACATACAGACACAGAGTAAAGCAAATAGACAATTTGTAAGTAATCAAGTCACAAAGAGAGATAACTCTTATACAGTTCCTTCATTTTTTTTGTTTTGTTTTTTACTGATGACTAGGCCTGAACTCAAGGCCTTGTAAATGTTAGAGAAACATTATAACCTCTAAGCTGTGCCCAACTCATTCTGAACTCCATTCTTTCATTTATTTATGTTTGTGGTCTTTATTATTTTAATCACATGTATGTATGTATGTATGTATGTATGTATGGACAGTGGTATGTACATGTGAGTGTAGATGTCCATGGGTGTCAGAAGAGGGCTTTGAACACCCTGAAACTGGAGAGATAAGGAGTTGTGAGTTACTCAGATTCGTGTAGGGAGCTGACCCTGAATCTTCTGCAAACTGCTGTGGTGTCCGTCCATTCAGCCTCTTGAACTTTATTCTCACACGAAATTAAATATCAGAAGGCTATGTGAAGGTCCTCCATGGCAGCTATGGGGCTTTCTTAAGCATGTCTGCTTTCTTTGAAGCACATTATACATTAGCCTTTTCTCTGACAATGAAACAGAAAACCTAGGACAAGTGTCAGAGGTCAGGGAGAGAGTTTTGAGTACTGTCTACATCCCATGTGCATCAATCCATCACAGTGGTATTCAATCTGTGGCTCTCTGAGACCCCTTTGGAGGAGATCAAACAACCCTTTCACAGTGGTCAAATATCAGATAGCCTGCATATCAGATCTTTACATTATAATTCATAACAGTAGCAAAATTACAGTTAAGAAGTAGTAATGAAAATAATTTCATGGTTGTGTGGGTTCACTATAACATGAGAAACTGTACTAAAGGGTGTCAGCATTAGGAAGGTTGAGATCCACTGTCCTATCAGAACACACTTGTTATCTGGTGCCAGACTCTGAGATTGCACCTTGACAAGACTTAGATACCTGAAGGCATGGAAACAAGAGGTCAGAGGAGCCTGGGTTCACAGTAGGTCTAATCATGAATCCTACTAATACTGAGAAATAGAAAAACACTGAGCCTGGGAATGAGTCTGTTTCTTCAACTAGAAAAAAAGAGGTAAAAATTGTAGTCTTCAGCATTTCTCCAAAGGTGACCTGAGTTTGCAAATGTGGTACCTTGGGGAGGGATCAGTTGTGTGACTCTACTTACATCTATGATTGTTATAATTGCAATTTTATTTAGTCTTTTCTGGAAAGAACCTGTTTTATATATTTAAAATGAAAGATGCTAAACCAACAAGTCCTTACATGGGCACATTACCCTGTATCATTTTAGGTTTATTCTCATTCATTGACTCTTTTCTTGGGGCTACTTGTTGGTGGGTACTGTGCTTAAAAACAACTCTGTGCACAGTACATGTTTCCATGTTTACAATGCTTTCATTTTAGGGTAGAGACAAAGGATTGGGGCTTCATTCTTATCTCATGACAATCTTCCATAACCACTTCTTAAGCTACTACTGCCTTGTGGCATGCACTCACATACCAAGAGTCAAGAAGCCTCCTTAGAAAATATGCACTGTGCCCTAAATAATCTTTTGGTGTAATACACACTGACACGGCCAACTAAGCCTTCTTGTTACCCAGGTTGAAGGCTTAACTATTTTCACTTAACAGCTGCATAGAGTTATAGCTCTTATTCTTATAAGTTATTATAAGAATAATAACTATTCTTATAATAGAGTTATTTTAGACAAATATTCTCTAAAAACTCATCAGCATTGTATTGCTTTAGTGGAGGACAGAGAATACTTTCAAATCTGAGGGGATATTTTACTGGCTTTAATAATGCAATAACTTTTGAAAAGGTGTTTGTAGTAGTATTGCCAAAGAAATATCAAATGAGAGTTCATTGTAATAGGAGAAACTGTGATAATCTTTTAACTTGTGTGGTGTTCACCATAACCTCATGTAGCCTGTGTGATTTCATCTATAGGGTAAAGATAATACCTATACACCCTATGCAAAATGCATCTTGTAACTTTTCCTTTGTTGTTAAAATATTTAAAGATATAAAATACACTATTCATTTGTGTGAGTGTTCAGGTTTACATTCACAAGTGTATACATATGTAGAAGTCAGGAATCAATATCTGTGTCTTCCTCAACCACCCTGCCCCCTCATTTTCCATGACAGTATCTCTCACTGAACCTGAAGCTCACTGATTTGGCAAGGCTGGCTAGCCAGCCTGCCCCAGGTGTCTATCTGCTTTCTTTGCCTCAGTGTTGGGCTGAGAGGCATATGTTGCTATGCCTGTTGTTTTAGGTGGGTGTGGGTAATCAAAGTCATGCTTGTGCAGCAGCAGGCAATGTACTAACAGAGCCATTGCCTTGGTCTCAGCTACTCATTTTTGTTGAGATTATTTAAAAAGCTAATTTAATATAACTTCAACATTTGGACTATTTTTAAATGTTAAAAATAACATATCTGATTTATTCACTAACCAATAACAGAACAGCCCTTCCAATTTATCTGCATCAAATAGCTTCAGGAAATTTAGCTATGAATTCTAAAACTTGTCAAAATTCCATTTCAAATATATATATATATATATATATATATATATATATATATCATATAGCCATGTATACATAATTCTTACAAGCTAAATGGTTTTTAAGACTTGCTATACTTGTCTTAATAATATCCCACTTGAAAATGCAAGATTTGCCTAGTGGGCGGGATGTGCACTCAGGAGGACAGAGCCAGAGATTACTCAGCATTCTGGCTGGGAAAAACTAAATGGTAGAGTGGTTGTCACCTAAGACTAGAAAGGCTACTGGAGGAACAGACTAAGAGGTGGATAAAAGGAATTGCTCTTTGCAAGGCATGATAAATCTAGGTGTTATTTGGTATTCACATGGAAATATAGAGTAGGCATTTAGGATGCTTGCTGCTGGAGATTATCAGGGAGGTATGGGCTGGAGGAATAGGCAGATGTCACTGAAAGAAATCTTGAACCTTGATAGGACCAGTTAGGGGCTGCAAGTACACATGACAATGCAACCAAAACAGAAAAAGAACTGGCTATGCACCTCTGGAAGGAAGGTGCTGGACAGTGTACTAAGCCCTTACAATCCCAGAAGTCATACAGTCCATTATGGTGGGAAAGGCCTTGTTGCAGCAGTGGGAAAGCTGGCTGATCACATTGCACAGTGGACTTAGAATAAAAGAGAACAGGAACTGAAACCAGGCTATAAAATTTCAAAGCACATCCTCAGTGACCAACTTCTTGCAACACTCCCCATCCTAAAGGTTCCATACTCTCCCCAAACAGCAACACCAGATGGGGACCCAGTGGTAAGGTACATAAGCCTATTGATGACATTTCTTATTCAATCCAATATACCCCGATTCTGATAGAGTTCCTTGTTACTCTCTACAGTTCCATGGGTACACTTATTGCTTCCTGAAGTTTTGTTGGCATTTTGGTCTTTCTGATTACACTGTGCTTTGGGATATCTACCCTTAGCTCCAAAGTCTTCAACATCTCCCCTCAGAAGAGTTCAGAAGGCTCACATCTTGGCTAGCTTTAACTGACAATTTGACACAACCTAGAGACACTGGGAGGGCATCTTCAGTTGAGGAACTGTGTAGAACAAGATTGTCCCATGGCCATGTCTGTTGGGGATCATCTTGATTGATGATATAGGAGGGCCTAGTCCATTGTGGAAAGCAGCATCCTTATGCAGGTATTCCTGAACTGTGTAACAAAGTCAGCCTAGCATAAGCTGTGTTTTATGCCACCTAGCAAGCAGCATCCCCCATGGTTCCTGCTGTATTTCTTTGACTGTGCAGTTAATTCCTTGTTCTGAAGTGATGGTGGGGAGAATAATATGCAGGCTTGCTTTCAGTTTCTCTGTTTCCTGCATTGACTTTTCTCAGTGATGGACTGTGATCTGAACTTCTAAGCTAAAACAAATTGTTCTTCTCCTAAGTTGCTTTCTGTCAGAGAGTTTTTTGTTTGTTTGTTTTTTGTTTTTTTGTTTTTTTTTTTTTTTTAATCACAGCAATGGAGAAGAAATCAGGTCAGCTCATGAACTCCATGTCCAGGTAGCCACTGCTCACAATAGTTCTACAGTGAGAAAATTCCCAACAAAGGGACATGCAAGGGGGAAGAGATTTGTGTTGACTCATGGTTTGACATGGGTCAGTTCATCGCAGTCAGAAAGCATGGCAAATTCATGGTATCAGAGAACACAGCTAGAATTTCACAAGTCCTGAGAGACCAGCAATCAGAGAACACCATGGAAGGGGCTGCACAATGAAACTTTAATATTCATTCTCTGTGATCCCCTTTGACCAATGAGACCCTTCTTCCCATATGTTCCACAGCCTTCCAAAACAGCACCCCTAGTCAGGGTCAAAGTATTCAAGTACATGAGACTACAGAGAACCTTCCACATCCAATCCACAACACTTGATTATCTAAGATATAGCTTGCAGAAAAGGGCTTTCTCTGGAAAGATTAAAGACATGGAAGAAAGGGCATAGACCTTCCTGGTGAATTTCATAGGATTCAAAAGCCTGCTAACAGACAAAACTCAAGTAGAAGACACCTCTAGCATGACCTCTCCTTGAGCATGTTCACTGGCTTGATTCCTCCTCTGCATGGCTTACATCATTAGTATCATTGCTTCTCTGTCCATTAGATGCCATTTCTCTTCTGCTGTCTCATTCATATGTGAGATGAATACAGATTGTAAAAAACACTACAGCATAAAACCTTACTCTAGCAGTAGACTTTAAATATGAATAACCAAGCATCTTCCAATATTATTTCAATTACTATAGGCTCCCGTGAGAAACTCTGATTTTTAATTTCATAGATACACTTATGTTTGTACTGATTTATTTATTTTACTATGTGGTACAGAATAGATCTCTTAAACTTTGTATGTCTTACTGAAGTTTCTATGTTTTGTTCAATAAATCTGTTCTGCCCCCCCAACTGCAAGCCTTGTGTTTTCTCTACTCTGATTTGACAAGTTTAATCTTTTTATATTCCAAATATGAATACTTTGTACTATTTACCTTTCTGAAGTTGGATTTCTTTATTTAGCATGAATTCATCCTCAATGTTGTATAATGACAGGGTATTGTTTTAAGGGTGAGTAGTACTCCATTTTTGAATATACCATGATTTCCTTAATAGTCCATCTATCAATGGACACTTAAGTGGACTCTTTATCTAGGCTATCATGAATACCACTGGAGTGAACATGGGTTGCTAGATGTCCTCCAATACAATAATGTAATACCCTGTGGATGGATAGATAACAGTGGGACCCTGGAAACAAGGAGTTCTACTCTTAGCCTTTTGAGGAAGTTGAAGTGTGTTTCCCATGATTAATACAACTCATTAAATTCCCACTAACACCAAAGGGGCTCCCTTTGTTCTGTTTCTTCATCAGCACCTATTATCTGCTATCCTTTTAAAGTAGCCGTTCTAACAGGTATGTGATGGCATCATCTTGTGTTTTAATTTGCACTTCTCTGATAGATAATGATATTGAAGGTTTTCTCATTTGCATATCTTCTTTTGAGGACTACCCATCTTGATCTTTGTTAGTGCCTTAATTGAATTATTTTCCTTATTATTGAGTTGTCTGTGATCCTTTTATGTTTTGTATATGATCTTCTTGTCAGGTGTATGGTTTGTAAATATTGTCTCACTTTCTGTGGTCTATTTGTCTACTTTTTTAATTGTTTCCTGGGCTAGTCAGGGGCCTCTTGGTTTTTATATAGTCCTTTATTCCAATCTCTATTTTTGTTGGCATGTGTTCAAAAATCATTTTTAGACAAACATTCCCTATAGTGTTATTTATAATTTAAATCATGGAAAAATGTATTATATGGAGGAAAACACAGGCAATCTTACCAAAGCCTGTGTGACTTGGCTTTTACTGTCCTGTGATGAACTCACAGCACAGCTTATGTACCCAGGGATAGACCATGCACCCCCAGTAAAGACAGAAATACTAGCTCAATAGACTTACAATGTGCATTATACTGGATTAAAATTTCATGTATGCATTCATACTCCCCTTTCCTGTCACAGTACTGTTAGATCCCCAAACCATGTACTATAGCTCCAAAGATTTTTGTATGTATGTTCATGTGTATATAGTACACATGATATAGCTTTCTATTGGAAGCATCCAATCAGCATTCTGCATGATAGAGTTTCACTTCACAACTGAGGAGCAGGCAAAAAAAAAAAAAAAGGTACTATGTACTAATGAAACACTCTCCAAAATTCAATGAGAAATGCAGGATGATAAATCCCCCTGTAGAGAAAGGCAGTTGTATATATTTCTGCATTAGAACTCACTTTATATGACCAATTGAAACTGTAGGTTCTATTAGATTTTTCTTTAAGGTAGGGCAAGTGAAAGGAAAAGTCATTTCTGAAATTCAACCAACAGTTTTCAAAATGAAACAGCAAGCCTTGACAGAGGACCTCAGTGGCTGAACTTGATTCAGTTGCTCTATGGGTGTTGCTCCCTGTAAACCCCAGTAGGTTCTCCCTCCACGGACTGTGTCTGGAGCACTGAGTGTTTGTGTAATAATTTTTCTCCATGTAAAATCTAAAATGCACACAGAAATATACTAGAAAGAAATATTATTCACATTCACCCAGGAAACAAGTTGTCTTCAGGAATCTTCTGCAAGCTGTTCACCACCCCTTTGGGCAAGAACACCCACGCCCAGTACTGGGGAGCCATATTTCCATCATTTATGTCTGTCTCCTCAAATTTATCTAGTATTCTTCTGGAAACTATGTTAGGAGGGCCTTGTTTCTCTTTCCAAAGGAAGCAAATATCTAGGCTAGGTCTAAATGGTAATTTTCATTAAACCCCCAAAGTTTCCTTTTCTATATCCAGTTGCACACTGTTACAAGCAATTGCTAGGGCCAGTGAGACAGCTGGGTGGGGAAAGACAACTGGGGCCAAAGCTGACAAGCTGGGTTTGGGTTTGGTCCCAGGAACTCACATGGTGGAAGATGAAAACATACTCCCACAAGTTTTCATCTGACCTCTCCACAGGTGCCATGGCATGCATGCTGACACCACACACACACACACACACACACACACACACACACACACACACACACACACACACAGGTAAAAAAGGAGATTTAATAATCATCTTGTCTCTTCCTCAAATGTTTTACACTATATTTTTTTCTAAAAATAATGTATAAAATTCATTATGTATGTGGACCCTTTTCCCAGTAAGAAAAAAATACTTCCTTGATAAAGAATCATTTAGCTGGCTCAAAGTCAATGCAAATTATTGTTGTCTTTTATTCAAATTGCCACAGTTTTAGGGTCATGGACAGTATTCTGGCAACCACTTGGGTACCAACACTTTTTCTGTACCAGGGGATTAACTTTAGCTATTAGCCACTTCATCTTTCTAATCAGCTTGTCTTCAAAAATCACATCTAACAGTCAGTCTGTTAGATACTCAGTACCCTCCATGGCTGGTCCATGATTCTTCATTAACTGAGTTATTCAGTGATAAATTTAGATATCTTATATATATTCTCTTTCCATAACTCTGCTTACAGTGATTTTTAGAAATATTATTTAATGATTTTGTTGATTGTATCCAGTTATATAGTGTTGGGTTTCAGAGACGTTGTGTCTCTCAAGTACATCACATGCTTTGTCAGAATTCACTCTTCCTCTTCTCTCCCATTAGTGCTCTTTCTCTGTGGTGCAGTTTTTTGATTTCTCTGTTACTTGAGAACTCTGTGGGAGAGAAAGTGCTTTGTGAAGGGGCCTCTCTAGCTCCCTGGTGCAGGATCAGTTGTTTATTTGATCTGCAGGAAGTGCTCCTGAGACCAGCACTGAGGGCATCCTGCCGCTAAGACTAGCTTCTCCATCTTATTGATTTTCTGAGTATCTTGAGTGGATTCTGGAAAATGAACAGTTCATCATGATCCCCAAACTCCTACTTCTGACATTAAGTCCTAGATGTTTCTCACCTAATGGGAAACTGGCTTTGGAGTTTTTGATAGCAGTGGTAAAATATTATACCTCTATTGTAACACGGAAAGAAGAAAGGGCAAGACTGGCTGTGGCATGGGTTTGTGGGGGCTTCAATCTCTCTTCATTCTCAGTAGTAATCTCCAAACATAGAATTAAATGGGTCAGTTGAGACACAAAATAAGCTTTTATGGAGATCAGTTATTCAATTCACACAGAGCCCAATCATTCCTTCTAATACTCATTTTATGCCCACTAAATCATTACCTTCATTAACAGTGATTAAAACAGCCAGAAAGCTGGAAGAGCTGGGCACATTCTCACATCTTTCTAATGACTTGAATCTAAAGCACACTTCTGGGAAAATGAACTCTCTCAAAGCTCCTGGACACAAAGGAAACAGAAGACCCACTGCACATGCAGATGTATAACAAAAGCTGCACATAGGATGGGGTTTTCCAAATTCAGTTAAATGAAAAAATGTTCCTGGTATTAGTTTATTTAGAGAGCCTAAATATGTGTGTAAAATAACTAATGGATATGAGAGATTCATCAGAAAACACAATGCAGTCATGTTTACCATACTTCTTCCTTTTGCCCTAAATGAGTGGTCTGCACACTGAGGTCACTGGCAGTGCCCAGTGCAGTGAAGGAAGTCAATCTGAGACATTTTAATGCAATTTGAGGAGATTGCCAATTGTCCCTGTCCAGTCACATGACTCAGAAGCTTTGCAAAAATGTGGATGTCACATTCTTACTTGCCTGAGAGTGATGTAGCAGGGAGGTTCATTCTCAACATCTTCCTAAGGATCACAGAGATGATTTCCGGAAGAAGGCAACTACAGATTGGCCTTTTACTTTTTATTAGATGTTTACATGCTTTGCAAATGCATGATGGAAGAATTTAGTTCCCTAGTCAGCAATTCTATAAAGTCTTGAGGTCCCTCCATTATTCTTTCCACTTGGGGCAGTGGGTTTAATGTGATGGTCATTCATTTGTGGTCCTGCTAATTGGAGAAGAGAGGAGTCTTGAAAGACAAACTCATCAAAGGAGGAAGAGAAGATTATAACCTCAAAGAAACATGGATAAAGTAACTAAAGGAGAGTTTAGAGAATTGCTCTAAATGAACTTTTTGTATCCTTAAACCCTCATTTCAATGACAGCGGAAGGGTTGGAGTAAGAGCTAATATAAATATAATTATTGTGTCATTTAAAAATATTTCCCTTTTATCCTCATATCTTCTCTCTTCCCCTACAAGCTGCATTTCAAATTCCTGAGTCTCTACGAAACAGCAGCTTCCCTGAGCTATTACCATGTGGTACCCCTCTGAACAGTCCCAGGGGCTGAACTATCAGGCTGGGAAACAGATGTGAGAGGAAAGTCTAGCATGTGTTTTCTCTTTTAAATGAAATGCTAATTTGGCAATGGTGCTGCTTGACCCAATTGATGCCATAGCTGTGGGGACTGAGCAGAAGTTTGTCAAGGGATATGGAATTTACTGCTAAATCTGCTCACTTACCAATTCCATTGTACTAATTTAAAGAAATGGAGAAATCTGTGTCATCTTGGGATTTCAGTTCAAGCAAATTGCAAATATAACAGCTTCCTGCATTTGCTCCCATTTAAGCATTCATTTGCTTTTTGAAACTGTCAGCATGCCACCAAAGAGTATAATGTGGTATTGTATAAAGAATATTGTAGCTTAAAAGTGGCAAGATCTCCCAGCCCCAGTGCATGAAGGATGGGGCAAAGGCCTGAGTGGTAGAGCCCAGTGTTTTAATATGGGGGCCATTGAGAGGCATCAGGAAGGGTGAGAAGCTTCAGAACCAATGGAAATGTTGAGATCTAAATAGGAAGATGGACTTTCCTTGTGCTGAGACAGAAAGGGTCAGGAAGACCCAAGGAATGGAAGACATCTCAGAGGGATTTGAATACATGAATTCAAATCTTTGCAACTCTAGGCTTTGAAGTACAAGACATTTGAAAAGAGATAGAGGAAGAAATAAAACATAATAGTGAGGAAGAGCAGAAAAATTAACAAGAGGCACACACATGATTAGCTTTTATGTTTGATGGAGCTGGAAAAAGAAAGATGCTTTGGGGGAAAACATGGCAGTGCAAAGACAGAGCTCTGGATGCCAAAGAGAGGAGAGAAACCCAAGAACTACTCCTAGAATCATCTGAGGGCCAGTGGCAATGGCACTGCACTATGATAAATTACCTAAGACCAGTTAAAGCATGAGAGGGGGATTCACACTGTGATCCAAGGCTGTACCTTTCCATGCCGAGTACTTGAGCTTGCACAGATTTTTATGTGGCAGGTAGCCACAGAACCTGTTGCCCTTGGTTCTAATAGTCTTCCATAGGACACATCCCTACCAGATATGAGGCCAGGGCTCTTCAAGTAAGGAGTGGAGCATGAAGGCCATTAGAAGGCTTTGCTTCAGTTTCATGTCTGTACCTATGAAGGACAAATGAATGGATCAGAAGTACTGTGCTTATACATTTAGATAAGATTACAAAACCCTGATACAGGAGCTACTGACAGTGAAACAAACACAAGAGGCCTGACGATTTGGTATAACATGCCTGGTTGGGCCTTCTCTGCTGAAAGTTTCCCAGAATGTTCTTGAGAGCATCTTAGCCCTCTGAAATAGTCTATTTCTTCTATAAGAAAGGAAGGTAAAGTTGGGATCATCAGTTAAATAGGTCAGATGGGTCAATAAAGTTGTCTCAGCTATGTGATTGTGTTTCTTATTAAGAAAACTGGATACAAACAATGGGTCAGCATGGAATCATATCTTAATTGAATTTGGAGTACAGGGGTGGGGAGGAACTTGATAAGAGATAATACATTCCAAACAGACAGAAGAGAGTGCACAAAGAGGGAAATACATTATTTTTTATATTTTTCATATATTATTCAAGGAAGGCTTAAAACATACAGTGGAATTGAATTGATAAGAAGATTTAAAATATTTTTAGAAAGTGCAGTAAGTTACTTGGATAAAGTAGTAAACATCACAATGTTTATACAAAGTGGTATTCAAAAACAGTTCAGAATTTCAGGGAAAAAGCATTTCTTATACAAAACACAAAAGAGGCTAAACTATAGCACACTTACAAAGAGTTAGTGAGATGAGTTGAAGAGAAAATGAGCAATGATTCTGAGGAGAAAGTACCATATAATTATGAAAAGTGTCATTCCCATGATTGAGTAGATATGTAAGGTTCCAAACGAGCCTTCTGATCTGCTTGTGTAACAAGAAATGTGTTCACAGGGCCATTTTAGAAGGTTAGGATTTAGCTAAAACTAACTGCGTGTCAGGACAACTAATTATACATGGAAACCTTGCTCAGGATAGCTATAATGTTCATTCAGAGAGTTGGCCCTTTATCAGGCACTTTGGATGAAAAGGTTGAACAAAGGCGGGTGTTATCAGTAACTCCAGTATCTGAAGTCTCCTAGAGAAATCTAAACAGGCCTTGAAGACCCTTCACATATATTAAAAAGAGGTCAAAATAGAAAATTGAAGAATTTGAAAATTGCTGAGAGCAATATGATAAGAACAAAAGACAATCTGAAAATGACTGTGTGAATATGTAGTTGTGAAAACTATCACATAATAGGTATTTAGTGGGAGATGTCCCTGTTCACAATACAGACACAGATAAGGGATTTCCACAAAACAATCACACTCTACATGTCGCACTGCTCTGCTCATCTCTATACTCTTGGGCCTAAGTGGTCTGAAGAGATGGGAGGATTCTACAGATTTGTGTGACTGAAATTTCAGATTCACCTTGTTCTTCTGAGTCTGTGTTTTAGCAATGTTCTGAAACTGTTCATCCCAGGGAATGATTAGTACTTCCTGGTCTCCTATCAATCATGAGTTAGAGTAGTTACTCTGTGTGTGTGTGTGTGTGTGTGTGTGTGCTCATGCTTGTGCATGGCAGGTACATGTGCCTGGGTGTGGACATGTGAAGAACAGAAGTTGAACTTGAAAGTCCTCCTCTATTGCTCTCCACAGTGTGTGTTTGTTTTCACAGAGTCTCTTACTGCCTCTGGAGTTCACTGGTTAGACAGACTTGCCATTTAGCCAGCAGGAGCTGTGCTTGGTCTTTTTAGCTGTGTTCAGAGAATCCAAACTTAGATCTTCATGCCTTTACAATAAGCACTTGGCCTACTGAGATACTCTCCCAGTCCCTAGCTTCATTTGTTTCATCTGTACATACCCTGAAGTCTTTATCACTTCATCTGAAATTAACAAAAATGCAGATGAATTAAATGTCTATTTTCAGAACTCTGTTCCTCAGGAAGCTAAGGGCTACATCCAGTATTAAGTCAGTTTGGTCCACAGCTTCTGTCTTCCTGTTCACAGCATGGGGGTGGGTCATTTGTGACCATCAATGCAGAGCCCTTGATGAGACAATCCAAAATCTTCAGGGGTCTCAGCACTGACTTGACCATTGAATTATGGGGAAACCTCAACTATATTAACATACTGGATTCAACTAGATTCATGCTCCACCTTCCATGTGCTGTCTATATACTTTAGAATGGGATTTTCATCTGTAACATATGGTTTTCATGTTTTCAGAACATACACAAACTCCACAAACAAACATTAACATGCTATCTATCTAGGAAGTGGTGATAACTAGACAAACTTAGATGATCAGTTCTGATCAGATTCTGAGATGAAGCTGTTATCATTAAATCATACTTGTCCTTGCATGTCCTTTTCTTTTGGATGCTATTGCTTCATACCTAACACAAGGTTATGGTAGCAGATTGGGTTAAATATAATTCTGATCTTATGTCACTGACTGCATATTATACTCTCTATAAATATTAAAAACCCCAAAGGTGAATCAGCCAGATTCATCACGGATTCATCATGCCCTGTAGACTACACCGAAGGCTGGGTCCTAATGATTGTAGTCTGTACACAGGACTCTGAGCAACATCAATGTGATATAGCCTCCTGATGGTTCTATTAGGCTTCTAAGTTTACATCCCCACTCTGATATTCATGATTTCCTTTCTTCTGCTGAACTAGGTGTTTCTATGGAATGAAAATAGTACTTCATTTAATAGAGAATGTATACAAAGAGGTCTCCCAGCACTAATTCTCTGTGACCCACAAGTTTCTGTACATTATTTTTATGTTTTCTTTTTTCAAGTATTTTCTAATTTCCCTTGTGATTTTCATAATTAGGATATGTTAGCTTTAACCTGTTGTTGTATTTCCACACATCTGAATGTTCCAGCCTCTTTGTGGCTTTATAGTCTCATTCATATTCTGCTGTGATTAGAAGAAAACTTTCTCTGGTAATTCCTGTTATCTAAAAGTTATTGACTTTTTTGTTACCTAACTTACAGAAAATGTCTGCAAGTCCCAGGAAAAATGTGTACTCTGTTGTTGTTGGTCTTTGGTATGCCTGAGTCCTTTGCCTCCTTACAGATTGTCTCTGTATTATTCTGCCTGTTTTTTTCATAAGTATTGAAATACTAAATCATTATTGTACAAATGTTCATGTGGATATTGGCTTCACAAATTTTAAGGATATGAAGATCATTTTCCTGTTTTTATGTTATTGATTTGGTATTTTATTACTAAACATTATTCCTTATCTTCTGGAATAACTGTTGACTTGAAATCTGATTTTCATGTTAGGAGCTACAGCTTTCATGCTAGGCTAGATTTGTGTGTCAACTTAACACAAACTACAGTCACCAGAGAGGAAGGCGCCTTAGTTAAGGAACTGCCTCCATGAGATTCAGCTGTAAGGCATTGTCTCAATTAGTGATCAATGGGCAAGGGCTCAGCACATTGTGGGTTGTCCCATCCCTGGGCTGGTGATACTGGGTTCTATAAGAAAGCAAGTTGAGTTAGCCATGTGAAGCAAGTCAGTAAGCAGTACCCCTCCATGTTTTCTGCATCATATCTTCCCTCCAGGATCCTGTTCTGTTTGAGTTCTTGTGCTGACTTCCTTCAATAACGTACAACAGTATGGAAGTGTAAACCTAACACAACATTTTATCATTAACTTGCTTTTTGGTCATGGTGTTTCACTCTAGCAATAGAAACTCTATCTAAGATGGGTGTCATAGTGGACCTTTTTGAAATCATCTGTCTTGAATGACTTTGACTTCAATAGGCCTTTATTTTACAGTGAGTCTCAGGTACAGTGTATGAGATTGGGAGTCAAATCATGTATTAAAGATATTCTGCTAATCAACGATTTCATTTGCTCCAAGCTAACTAAAATAAAGGAAACTTTGAGATATCTTGTTCTCAGTTTTCTGTCACAGATATTTATGGCCCTCATTTTTTTTTGTTTCTTCGGTTTTTTTCTAATAGTACACAGTTTGCTTAATTCTTACTTTTGCTTTTTTCCATGTTATGCTTACATCTTCTTTAAGATTATTGTTGAAGTCGTCTATAATATCCTAGAACAATTCACTTGGATTAATAGCAGTTTGATTTGTATTACAGGACACTATGAACTTACTATAGTGTCCTATCACTTCAACCTGAGTGGTCCCTTCAGTATTTTTGTAGGCCAGGCCTGTTGCTACTCAACTACATAGGTTCCTTCTTTCTTGGAAAGTCTTCTTTTTCCCCTAACCTTCAGAAAAAAAGAAAAACCTATATTTTATCTGATATAGAAGTGTTGAGTTATCATTTGACAAGTATTTTTTCTTCCTTTCTGTACTTTAACTGTAGAAATTCACTGTGTTCTTGCCACTGTGGCTTCCTTTAACAAATCCCCTGATAAACACAAACTGAGGTTCCCATCTATGTGACAAGCTGCTTTTCTTCAGCTATTTCTTCTGATCTGTGTGTAATGCTTTACTTTGCAGCCTTATTCCTCTCTCAATTCCCAGGCAAGTTGAGGTTTTGCAGTTTGTTCAGATCAGTGCATTGTGTGGTTTGGAGTGTTGACTTCTATATGCCTTATAACCTTGCACATTGTGTAACCAAAAGAGAAGTCATGGTGTACAGCAGTTTAAATCTTTACCCCCCTCCTTTCTCCTATTTCTGTACTTTCCTGGCTAGTGGATTTTTAGATGAAAATGCAAGTTTGTCACAACCAAAAATGAGCTATTTCCTTTGTTAACTGATGCAGTTTTTATAAAAGCTACATTAAGCTACTTTTTAAAAAATGGAATTTAGATACCAAACTTAGGTTTCCAAACCTAGAAACTAAGTAAAATGTCACTGAATCACTGAATTAGGATCAGCTAAATATGCCTTCTGTGTGACTGCCACATCTATTCATTGATATAAAAGATTTTGGCTGTTATAAACACCCTTGAAGGAATGAGTTTCATAAATTCATGTCCTCTTTTGCGTGCTGTAGTTTGATTTTACTAATCATTTTTCCTCTTCCATTGAGCTTCACACATTTTGAATATTAAATGTCCCCAATTCCAAAATTGTGTACAAATATCAACAATAATTGGTAGAGGAAATGTGTCATATGAGATACCAAAATATACGTCCAGGCCAGACCAATACAATGCTTGAAAACCTATGAATATAACTCAGAAATATAGCATCCCTAGATACTAAATTGCATCTGATAGAATTGAACAAGTGATAGAATTCTTTTAAAGAAGCATTTGGATGATGTTCTAATGTGACACCAAGCACACTTGTTCCACTCTGAAGTTGTTATGCTTCATAACAATCATTAGATAGCAAGTCAGGAGTGAATACACTTGTTTTCACTACTTGGCTTGCTGCATGAGAGTGACTTGTGGTCATTAGAATAATAAAATGACAGATGACAGTCATGGCTCAGGGGTTGAGAATATGTACTGCTTCTACAGAAGACCTGGGTTTGATTTCAAGCCCCTATACTGAGCAGCTCCCAGCCATTCATTGTACCTCTGGCTCCAGGGAATCCTACATACTTTTCTATCCTCCATTGACATTGTTCCACATCTGCACCAAGCCCCCCCCCCAACACACACACTAAAATATTTTAAAAAGTATAGTAAAATGCTTCAAGTTGGGACTTGACAAAGGTGTCAAGAAGCAAATGTCTCACTATTAACTATTTTATCACTCAATTCCATGCTTAAGAAAGCAAAGCTGTGCCCCGCCCCCCCCACGGAAACAGTCATCACTGTGAATGTTACCTAAAACTCTGCTTCTTGGAAGTTCAGTTTGATTTTTAAATATGTAGCACAAAAATATGCTAGACTTAATGACTAAGATGAAGTTAGTTTGCATTCTAATTTCTGTATAAATTCATTATTCACATTTCACATTTTTAGGTTTGTTGTTTGAAAGAATTTTCCTGGGTAGAAGAAACACACACATACAAGACACGTGTACACACATACACACACACACACACACACACACAAAGAGAGAGAGAGGAGAGAGAGAGAGAGAGAGAGAGAGAGAGAGAGAGAGAGAGAGAGAGACACAGACAGACAGACAGATACGTGCAGATACACACATACAACATACAACACACACAGAGAAAGAGAAAGAGAGAGACAGAGACAGAGACAGAGACAGAGACAGACAGACACATATACATACACACACAGAGAACCCCCCAAGACTGAACAAAGAAAAGACTGCACCTAAGTCCAACTTGGTAAACAATGAATCTGTATGAGGGATGTTGACAGGACTTTGGGTCAGTGCTTACCTACAGGAACAAGGATGAGTCATGAGCAGTTGAATCTCTGAAAATCATACTCCAACCTAGGTAAAAACTCATGAAAGCTGCATCCAGGGAGCTATTTACACAGCTTGCGTGCAGCTTTATAGGTGAAGGAGATCATTCTCTGCAGATGGGCTGGCCAGTCTTCTCCCCGCCAGCAAACGTTTACTGCTACTATTGAGCTTCTGAGAGGTCTTTGACAATCCTGCAAGCTACTACTTTTCCAGACATGTGAGGGGGTATTTCAGTTTCGGGGAGACTACTAAGCAGCAAGAATAGGTAAGAAACAGTTGCATTGTGAAGGACAAACTATATTAATTAGACAGAAGCAAACCATTTTGTCTACACCTACACTGGTCTTCTTTTCCTGTCTATCTCTATACATATAGCAAAAAATCTTATTTGCATAATACTTAATCATCTCCACTTCTGTTATAAAGCCACAGACACAGCCTGGCTTCTTTTAAAGCTGAACCCTCTCCTCCCTGGCCTGGTGACATTATGCTCCTTTAGGAAAAACCATTTCATATGTTTTGGGGCTAATCATCCAACAGACTGTAATTTATGCATACCGTGGGATTGCCCAATGCTGGAATGCTCAGATGAGAACAAACTTAAATTATTTATTGCCCATAAGTGCATACAATTCACTTCCCTGCAGCAGACCTTACACATATGTTACATATGAAATATGAAACTCAGTGGGGTTTGTTAAGAAGTGATGACAGTTGAGCTTGATCTCACAGAAGATGTTTAAGAAGGAAAAACAACACCTTTAGAAGATGAATGTTTCAGGGCTGAAGACATCGCTGTTGGTGCCTTATAACAGGCATGTTCTCTACACCTTCACAATTTTAGAAACTCACATTTGGTGAGTCAATAAAAGTTTACACTTTCTGGAAAAACCCCACCTCCAAAATTATCCACCAGAAAATGCAACTATTTTGAAAATATAAAATACCCTGAAATTATGAAATAAAGGTACAAACAATTGAAGTAGAATTTGCTGTTATGGGTCAGG
This sequence comes from Cricetulus griseus, assembly GCF_003668045.3. Classification (NCBI taxonomy): domain Eukaryota; kingdom Metazoa; phylum Chordata; class Mammalia; order Rodentia; family Cricetidae; genus Cricetulus; species Cricetulus griseus. The sequence continues at coordinate 63,587,943 of NW_023276807.1, read as the reverse complement.
GACAACTGTGTTACCTATGTGTCCCTTTCGCTACCAACATCCCTGCCTTGAGGGTAGGTGAAGTATTGGCAATCAGAGTAAACACGGTGGTTAGCACTAATTGGCAAGTTGAGAGTACCTGGGAAGAAGCTCACTGAGGAATTGCTAGATCAGTTTGGCCTGTGGGGATGCCTGTGAAGGCATTCTTAATCGGGTTAATTGAAGTAGGAAGGCTCACCCTGAAGTGGGTGATACCATTTTATGGGTTGGGTCCCAGAGGGTGTGAAGTATAAGAGTGGGTACTAGGAGCAAGCATGTGTGTCTTCCTTCCTGCTCTCTGTTCATGGCTGTGGATTCAAAGTGGTATCCAGAAGCTGCACTGTGAATCTCTTGCTATGAAGGACTGTACCTTAGAATTATAAGCTAAAATAAACCCTTTCTCCTGAAGCTGATTTTTGCCAGGGTGCTTCATCACAGGAACATAAATAAAACGAGGACAGTGAGGGTGCAAGTTGAGAAAGCTGGGGGAAGAGGTTGCCAGATGTGTGTGAAAGCTTGCAGAGAGAATGCAAAGGGGTCCTATTCCTCATCCTTCTAGAAGCCAAAGGAACTGCCTTGATCTTTCAGATTCTGTCTTCATATCCTGTAGCATCCCAGAGATACCTCGTTCCTTGTAACCTCAACAGTTACCCGCCATAAGTTCACTGGAACCTGCCTGGTAGAATTTCCTCTTTCATTGCCTGATTTTCTTCTCTTATTTAGAGAATGTCTGTAAGATCTCCTTGGTAACTGGGGGTACGGATTGATGGCTTCTTTTGCCAACTCCACCCTTGTTCCTGAACATCACATCTTCAGTTCTCTTTCATCTCTAAACCCCAGAAGAGGACAGGTCTATGAAGCACACTGACACTTAGATGTTCACATTTGGGGGGTTTACATTTCTAAACCTACTATTCATCTAGAGGACATGAATTGCATAAACACAAACTAGTGTCTTCCACATGGTAACTTAGTAGATCCTTGGCAGGGTTCATGGGCTCAGCTGAAGAATAGGGTATGGAGCAGCATGTTATACAGAATCCCTGCAGACATCTTCACTTTGATTCATCCCTTCTCCAGGAAAATGAGGAGAAACCTGGATTCCATCAACTTCTGTATGTGGCAACTTTTCCTGTGCAAAGGGTTAAGGCTGTGGCTGTATCTGGCTTGTAGTCAAGCCCCAGCTCATCATCCATCACCTTCCTCCCCTGGACCTGAAGTTCATACAACTGGATCTTGAAGAGAGCAACCCCTAGATAACCTATCTCCAAGCTGATGAACTAAGGCAGAGGCAGGTATCATCAGAAGAAATGTGTGGCCAGTTCTTAGAACAGTCCCCAGGTTATGTCTCCTGAGAACTGAAAGCTGATCTGGTCTAGATCTTCTTTGGTAGATCTGGGATTTCATGAACCTCCTTGCTGTATTTTGATGACTTTTTTCTGTTTGAGATTTTATTTCCTTGTGTGATACTTCCTTTCAATTTTGTTTAGGACTTTAAAAAAGGATCTTGAATAATGTGGGTCACATCACGCACGACAGCGTTTGGGAATGGAAGAAAGATGACTTAAATTAAATTCCCTGGTGATGGGTCACAGTGCTAAAATTGCCATGGCTGTGTGAAGCACGACTAAAATGAATCATCTGAGCTAAAGCTGCAGATAGCAAGACCTTCTAGAAGTTTCCCAGCTAAGTTTGGTGTCATCCACAGCAGGGACACTGGAGAAAGAGTTCCTTCACCTAAGGCAGAAAGGCCCCAGGGTTCGTCTATGCATCCCTACCAGCTTCTAGAAAGTCACTAGATACAGCTTCTACTATTTGACCTTAAAACTGCCTGCTCCTTATATGAGAGGGATGATGGAGACTGCATTTGTTTTAGTCTCCACTCACACAGCCCTCTTTGTTATAAAACTCATCTCTCTTCCATAAACTAGCTGCCACTACCCCCGACAGAGAAGAGAACCTCTCTTTTCTCATTCTCAGTCTTTACTGAGTTCTGGATTTTTCTGCCAGCTTTGCATATCTGTAGCAAAATATGTATGGCAGCCAACTTCTGAGAAGAGAGGTTGATTGGGGCCCAGGATTTTGAAGCTTTCAGTTCATGGCTGGTTGAGTGCATTGTTTTGGAGGCCTGTGCTCAGGCAGCAAATCCTGGTGGGACACATGGAATTCAAGGTTGCTTGCCTCTTTGTGTCCAGGGAGCATTTAGGGGGAGAGAAAAGCAAGGGAAACCCATGCCTTATTTGAAAGCATGCCCCCAGGAAAATCTGACTTCCACTAAGCATACCTCTGAAAGGTTAGTAGTAGTGCTGAGCTGAGGGCCATGCCTTTGGGGAACATTCTGGTTCCAAAAACAACTCTCTTGGAAGTGGGCTGAATGGTAAGAGAATGGAATTATGCACCTCAGTAGCTCACCAGGCAGATCTGGGTAGGTTTGACTCATGAGTGACATTACAGTTAGTCATAAAGGAATGATGGGTAGGGATGGGAAAGGGGTGGCGAATGAGTTCCCAAATCTGTTGCCCGTGATAAGTATTTCTGGGACCATCAGAGAAGGTGTCACAAAGTAAGGGCTAGCCTGCCTCATGGCAGAACTCCAGAATTAATGACTTCGACATTGACATGTATCATTTGTATCTAGATATAAAGACAGGTAAACATAGTTGCAGAGACAGATGGAAAGATAGAAATATGTATACAATGTAAGCTAAAATGTGCAGAAATATATAACAATTATACTGAAATTTATACAAACACAATTGCATGAAATGTATATATTTAAATATACCTATACCAAGACATATACTTCATATATTTTGCTTCTGGATCTTTTAACTCTTCTCATTTGGCTAGCATTTCTCTACTCTTTATGTGGCAAAAGTTGATTTTAAACATTTCTATTTGAGCTATTTTATAATAAGACTATATTTTAACTGCTGAACGAAATAACAAAACACATCTACTATTCTAAAATAATAACTATTGGGGCATAATGCCATGATGATGGTGGCTAGGGTTAGAGTTAGCTAGACCCTTCTCTTTGTTTGTCAGTGTTCTATTCTGGGACCTGCAAGATGCCAGGGGTATAGAACATATACAAGGAGGAAGAGGAAGAGAATCAGTGCTGAGTCATCAATGAGGGTTCTGCTTGCCCCTGGTCTCCACCTATGAAGCTGGACTAGCACTGGATGAAGGAATCCCATATGCAGTTTCTCTGACTCATTTGGCCTCCATGGCTCACTTCCTCAGAGCTGCTTGTCTGTCTACAAAAACCCATGAACTTTGTTCAGTTTCTGTTTGGCATTGCTATCTATTCTTAACTTGCTTAAAAGTTTCATTGGGGAACAGATTCCATCTTTCGCACCCATGTGCTCATTTATACCTCATAGTGCGGGTGGAGGGTAGGTGCTCCATGTTCAAGGTGTTAGGAGTTCACTGGGGGTGGAGGCAGACACAGGAAGCACAAGCAAAAAAACTCAAAATGGGAATTGAGTCCTGTGAACAAGTGGTGAGAGGTCCCAGATGGAAGGGTCTGTGTGCCAGCTCAATAGTGAGGAAGGGTGTGGGAGAAGCACAAGCAAGAATGCATTCATGCCAGGAATCCATGTAAAGTCACCAACAAGAGGAGCTCTCCATCTCCCAGTACAGCTTCAGATGCAAAACAAGACCACCTAGGACTTCATCAGGGACACAATGAAGAAAAGGCTCATTTATGTGAAAGCAGCGACTGGGGCCTCATCAACAGAAGTGAGAATAAGCACATATGATTTAGGCGTCTCCAGAGACACAATGAGTATGTGTGAAAATAAAGACAGATGCAAAACAGGGAACTTGGAGGTTGTCACAGCTTTCAAGAAGGGTCAAGTGCCTTTTAATTTCCAGGACTTTGGAGCAGGGTGGGGATGTTGTTTTTGAATTTGAAGACCAATGCCACCAATGCTTTTGGACATTTGAGCACTGAAGTATTCCCCCTAAGCTGCCAGAGATTTTCCCATAAGCCCAAATTACAGAGAGGACAGATCCTTGGGCATTTCACTCTTCTTCCATGTACACATTTATGATTATTAATAGACTAGGCACTTAAGAGATGAACATCTATCAGTAATAGGGTAGTAGAATGATAATTATAATACACTGTCTTAGTGTTACGGAATTATGGTTCTGTTCTATATAAAAAGTAAAATAATTAATATTTTAAGACCAATGTTTACAGTGAGTAATTTAGAGCACAGAAATTATAACCACAGGGAAGGGGTTGTATCCCATTCTCAAGGTACACACTCTGCATTCTGCTCTCTGTTCTGTCATTGGTTGGTCCAATGCATGTAAGCAGGTCTCACCTAGCTAAGCTCATATTTTCTTTCCTATAATACTGGAGGATAATTCTGAATAAGGTTTCTCTAATGGGAATACTAAATTTTCTGCTACATGGTTATCATTTTGACTGCAGTAATAATGACTGTTCTCATCTGGGTTCCTGGAGGAGGAAGTTGTTTAAAAGAATCGTAAGCTCTTCATGATGCAATTCATGGGTCTTGAGATGGTGGTCAAATTTACCAACTGATTTAGTGCAGAGGTTGAACCATGACAGCACTTGTTCAAAGGTTATTAAGGTGGATGGTTTCACTAAAGTTATTTAAGTTACACTATTAAGCAAAAAATAATAATTTTTTTACTAGTTGCTTTCTTAGATTGGAACATATAGAATGAAAGTCCTCAGTCTTTGAGTGAATGGGAAGGACAAAATAGGAATAGGCTTATAGGAAACACCACAATGTCTCAGTCATCCACCATTCCCCATATTTCTAGATAATAGATCATCTTCATTTGTTAATGAGTTTTGCATCCTACAGGAGAGCCTGTGTACCAGAGCCTTCCAACAATGTGGGGAAGGCTGTAGTGGGGGTGTTCATCTGTGTATACATATATGTGTTTCTGTGTATCTGTATGCTTGTGTGTATGTCCATACATGCATGGGTATGTATGCATATGTACATGCACATGTCTTCTGTATAAATCTCTGTGTCTGTGTGTATCTCTCTGTGTGTGCAGGGGTATGTATGTGTATGTGCACATAAGTGTGTCTGTGTATCTGTCAATGAGTGTAATGGTGTTCACCATTCATAAGACATCATTGTCAGGTACGCATCATGTAATAGCCAGTGTCTGACTGTCTTTTTCATACACACACACACACACACACACACACACACACACACACACACACACACTCCAAGTTACTTGACCCATAGAAAATACAGTAAGAAGAGGAAAGAAGGAAGGGAAGGAGGAAAGGGAGGGAAGAGAGAGGGACAGAATTAACACCTGCCCCTATTATCATCAACCACCACGTGTGCTTCCCATCTCATCATGCCTCAGAGATATCTCAATGATCACCATAGCTTGTCTTTTGTGAACAAATGTGGACATCATGAACTAACTGTACAACCTATGTCAATCCACCTCTTTGTATATCCATCAATTGCAGGCAAACTGGGATTAAAATAAAACTTTAAACAATAGTGTGCTTATACATAGAAATCAAGTAAATGGAAGGTGAAACTTTCAAGAAGTGGAGATTCAGAGATAGAGAGACAAGGACAGATAGACAGAGAGACAAAGGGGACAGGGAGAGAGAGAGAGAGAGAGAGAGAGAGAGAGAGAGAGAGAGATGAATAAGAAGAAGAGGAAGAGGCAGAGAAAGAAGGTCAGAAAGAAGACACTGAACTGTTTATGCCATCATTATTAGCTCCACTGAGACCAAAGGCCTGGACCTCTCATGGCCAGTTTTCTTTATTACTATCTCCATTGACATCACGTGACTAGATCTACTGAGAACTTTAATAAATATAACACTGTGAAGCTTGCTGTGTTCCTTACAAGGATGCTCCTGAGAATGTCACTCACCACATCACAAGGATTTGCCTTTTTCTTGTAAGTATGAAATGACAGTTGTGTTTATTTTGATGTTATTTTCATATGGAAAAAAGTTATTGATTTTATTTTCACCATTTCTTTGGCTTTACAGAGATTTTTGTGACTGATATTTAACAAAACTTTAGAATTTCAAAACACAATGATCTCAAGTTATATTTGGTTCCTGAAGCAAACACTTAGCTTTCAAGCCAGCTTAAGCTGAATAGAATCTATGACAGGAAGGTATATTGCCTTGGGAAGCTAAGAGCATGGGGGCATTGAAAGCACTGGAATCCACTGACCCAATTTTCCTCTTTCCTTTGGAACCAAATGCTCTGTCACTTGCCATGGTCTCCATGCTTATAATCTGTTACCCTGTCTTCCATTTGTTTGATTGTGCTTGGGACCAGGCATTAAACCTTGTCCAGGTAAATTTTGTTATCTACCTGGCCCAAAATTGAACCACTTGGGAATAGAGAATCTCAACAAAACCATTGCCTTAAGTCTGGCTAGCTGGTCATGTTTTCAAGTTATTGCCTCACCTTAATTGAATTGATTGATGATTAATGTGGTAAGGTCCAACCTAATGTGGGTGACACTATCCCTTGGCAGGTGGACCTAGGATGGATAAAGAAAGCAAGCTGAGCAAGCTGTAGGGAGAAGACCAGTAAACAATATTCCTCCATGGTTTCTGCTTCACTCCCATTTGCGTGCCTGCCCTGTGTCCTGGAAGTGTAAGTTGCAACAAGATCTTTCCTCCCCTTAGTTACTCTTGCTCAGTGTTTCACCACTACAACAGAAATGCATGCAAAGTAGTTCAGAACACATTAGGTAACCAAGAAAGCCCAACGCCAAAGGCTGCTGCTTGCTGACAGTCATGTGACCAATGCAATTGAAGAACAACAGAGGTAGATGACTACCAACATGAAGACAGTAGGTTCTCTTCAGTGCCCTGGAGCCCTGTTTAACAAAGTCCTTTTAAAACCCTCAAGCAAAAACCCATTACCAGCAACCCACCATTGGGACCCTCCTGTAGGGCAAGGCCTCTGTTGACCTTACTTATCTGCAACTTTGCTCTGCTCTTGGAAATCTCCTTCTCTTAGTAGTAAAATTCTTTTTAACTCTTATGCTATTTCATTTTCCTTCAAAGAATTTGTGAGATAAGAACCCAGGGTTGGCCATTGCTGTCGGGAGCTCTAAGGGTGACACAACAAACTCACCCAAGTCTGTTGAGCAAATTCCATGGCATTCAAGAACAACTTGATGTAACTGACATTTTAAGGTAAGATTTAACAAATCAAAACTATGACTTAAGGTGTGTCATCTCTAACCACACCTTTCTCTTGTACTAGATATCATTTTAGGAAATTTAAAAACAATGACCACACATTCCTGGCCATGCAGTTATTTCCTCCTAATTAAAATGCCCCCCACTGATGATGTCAGGATGCCTGAGTTGCATAAACCATAAAAATGTCATGAGACAGGGACTCTGTAGTAAAGCCAATGGCAACTTGAACAGGGGTAGAGTTTTGATGAGTCAACAATCATGCTAAGTTGGGCTTTTCAATAATGCAATTGCCCAAAACTCATTCATTCATGATCCTGTGCATAATCCATCACTCATGTTTCTATAAGTAACCTCAGTAAACTCATTGATTCACCAAGATGTTATTTTTCATAATAAATAAAATAAAATACATGTCTTAACACCCCATGAAGAATTCTAAGGACTTACAGAGACTAAGTACTCAAAATCTTTTATTCCTTGAGTCTTATATGAGTAAACATCCATTGTTGCAGCTTCTGGAGCTACAGAGAGATAATAGCCTTCATTAGAGGACTATAAGGAGGTGTGGCCTTTGGAAGTAGGTGTTGGAGGAAGTGCATCACTAGAGGGGGATTGGAGGTCTCAGAACCTCAAGCCACTCCCAATGTGACAGTCTTTTCATACTGCCTGCAGATCAAGATGTAGAACTCTCAGTTCCTTCTCCAGCACCATGTCTTCCTGACTGCCACCAATGAGGATAATGGACTAAATTTCTGAAACTGTAAACCAGCCCCAACTATGTTTTCCTTTGTAAGAGTTGTCATGATCATGGTGACTCTTCTTAGCAATAGAAACCTTCTTAATAGTGATACTCCCTATTGACCTATGGGGATCATTTTTATTCAAACTACCACATCTTTTTATTTTTCAAGATAGGGTTTCCCTGTGGCTTTGGAGGCTGTCCTGGAACTAGCACTTGTAGAACAGGCTGGTCTCGAACTCACAGAGATCCACCTGCCTCTACCTCCCAAGTGCTGGGATTAAAGGCGTGCGCCACCACCGCCCGGCTAAACTACCACATCTTAATGACAGCATAGTAACATGTTCTAAACAGGGAGATCTCAGGCCTGGGAGACTTTATCTCCATGGCAGTTGTCTTTCAAAATTTAAAAGGCTAATCATCACTGCTGCCTTCATCTGTAACATGCACTTCCTGATTCTCCATCCATTCTCAGGAAACTGGGTAGTCTAGTCTGGAAATTTGCTTAAACTTGAATTTTCTTAGTCTAGAAATATACCAAAGCTGTGAGATTATACATATTTATGTATAAAAGAGCAAATTAAAAAAATAATAAGAGGCATTCTTTAGAAAACACTCTAATAGCATATTCTTCACAACTTGAAAATATTTACAATCTAAAAACAAAGAAACAAGGAAGCTCTAGGCACCAGACTTGATGTGTTGCAAGTAATGATCAAATCACTTTCTGTTGCTGTGATGAAATAATTGAGGCAAACAGCAAAGAGTCAAAGTCTACTTTTACTCCAGGTTTCAGAGCTTCAGCTGGCTCCATTGCAGGGGGCACAAGATAAGACAGAGCAGCCTAACATCACAAGGACCTTGAGGATCATCTTGATATTTTAAGGATCAGGCAGCAACATGAGCAAGCAAGGACGGACCAGATACCAGACAAGAGCCACCCTTCAAAAGTATAGTCCCTGACCCACTTCCTCCAGGTAGGCCATTCCCAGTAGTAGATCATTTAGCTACAGACTTATCAATGACTCTGTCATCAAGATACAATGATGCTCTCATTGAGAGCATCAGATGGAGACCAAACCTTCAATCCATGAACCTTCTGAGCGGACCCTTCCTAGCAGGTGTGTTTTCTAACCACTATGAGCTCCTGCCTAATTAAACACCATAGCAATCTGGGGAGCCAGGGTATGTAGTATGAATACAAAGTATTTGGTTTTATTTCACAGAGTGATTTATGTTGGAATAAATAGAATAAAAAATATCTGACAAGTTCCATAAAATGTATACCCAGTTATAATGAAGTATGTGATGCAGAGCCTAACAAATATTTCAAAGGCATTTGATTCTTCTACAATGCTAGAATAAATCATTTATAAGAGAATCCTAATAAAATTAAAAACACATAAATATCTTCTTATTTCATAAACATGCTGTAAATTTGAATAAGTGTTGGGGAGAGATAAGAAATTTACCCCGAATGCTAAATGTATGGCATCCCACAACTTTCTAAATTTATTGTGTTTTCCGCTGTTACTACTTATCCAATTAAGTGACATATGTGTGACTGCTAAATTTTTCAAATGGGTGATTTACACACACTTTGTTAATGTCAAACAAGGTTTTATGAGGTAGAAATATAGGATTGAAGAGTTAACACTGGAGTGAAGCCTAAAGGAGTGTTCTCAAGGCAGGGTGGTCTATGCTTGTCAATACACCTATAGCCAGGAGGTTCTGGTTTGCTTCAGGAGGTAAGAACTGATTAAGAAAAAACTAAGGAATCAGATACTGGGGACATCCACCCTTGTCTTTTATTGATGACTAATTGCTCATGAGACTTTAGCCAAGATTCCCTGTCTTATGTGTTGAATAGTTGATATTGTTTTGTTCTAAAGACTTTGCCCATAGGCCCTCCCTTTGTTCAGGAGGATACTACTATGAAAATCATTATCATGTTCTCCCTGGACTCTGCAGGTAGAGATCATCTGCACTCTTTCCTTTCTTGGGCATGCTTGATGATCTTTGAACTCACTGGTTATGTTTGTTTACACACCCATCATAGGATATGGAGTATTTAACCTTGGAAAATTCACTGTGGCTTCTCCACGAAGACCCAGCTGTGGAGCCCAATCTTTTGCCATTCTTGATTCTTTCCATTAGAACTCTTCACAACTCTCAAGCCTTGCCAATGAGCAGAGAGGACTTCTATGAGCCTCCTAACAAGTGTGAAAAAGCTCTTAATTTTCTCCTATTTCCCATCATACTAATGTTCAAAGTAAAAATATTATGATCAGTTCACCAAATTTCTCTCTTCATATTAAAAGTCTGAGCAGAGAGAGTTCTTTTCTGTCAAGTTTTATGCAAGAGGAATGAATACCACTTCAGAGCTTGGAAAAGTACTTTACAACTTAAGCTGAGCATGGCACAGTGGTGCACAACTGCACTCCCAGCCACTCAGGAGACTGAATCATGATCGCTTGAGCCCATGAGTTCAGGACCAGCTGAATAATAAAGCAAATTGCAAATGTGTATCCCAATATAATAGAAAATAAATAAATGGAAATTAACATGCAATGTCTATATTGTTTGCATCCCAAGCATAGAAACAGATTTACTCATATATTAATAAAATCTTTGTTCATAAACTCTGATTTTCTTCTTTCATTAGCAACATCTATTAAAAAAAGTATTATCAAGCATGTATTTATATCAGGTGCTTCTAAACAACTGACTATGTCAGAGGAAAAAAATAGTCTCAAAATATATATTATCAAAAAGTAAATTGAGTGATTAAAAAAATCCAGAAACCCCAAAGATTTCAAACAGGCAGGTGTCTGTATCCTGAAGCATTAAGGGAAGTTCTGATTGCATTGTGGTCACCCAAAACAGGACCCCTTAGCTCTCTTGTTCATGAGTCTAAGATATAGTAGCTGCAATCAGAAGAGACCTGCTTCCCTGTATGTTCCTTACATTTTGCTAATGACAAGGCCTGGATAGAAGAAAATCAAAGTGTCAGCCTCTTCCTTCATGTGGAGTATGATTAACATGGATCTAAAGACAATTCAAATTTTTTTGCTCTCTTTGACAAACAACTAAGGGACAATCATTTGTTCATGGTGTGTTCTTGTGTTGGTTCATTTAGTGATGTCACAACTCTGTCATTACAAAATAATTGTTTCTTAATTTATGTCAGAGCTCTCCTGTTAGTTCTCCCTCCATCTCCCTCTCTCTCTCTCTCTCTCTCTCTCTCTCTCTCTCTCTCGTCTCTCTCTCTCTCTGTGTGTGTGTGTGTGTGTGTGTGTGTGTGTGTGTGTGTGTGTGTGTGTGTACGTAGGTGCATATGTCCCAGAGTATGAGTGTGGAGGTCAGAGGATCGCCTTAGATATCAGTCCTCTGTTTTGAGGCAGGATCTCTCATTTGCTGTTCTATATGCCAGCTTATTTGGCTTGTGAACTATGAAGGATCCTCTGTCTTCACCTCCCACCCTGCCTGACAAGGCTGCTGCTTCTGGCTTTGTATGTATATTGGACTTTGAACTCAGGTCTTCATATTGCATCCCAAATGCTTTACCTACTAAGTTACTTCCCTAGTCCCAGACTCCTCTATTCCTAAGTGTACAGTATACTTACAAAATAGACAACAGTAAAACATAGAGTAAAATTAAATATAATTTTAGATAAAATATGCCAGTGACAGTGTTTTTCTGGAATTTCTGGATGCTAGTTTGTTTATTCTAGTAACAAATGTCGGGAAGGGTACTTAAATTCATTTAAAGAACAAAAGGAGTTGTTTTTCTATTTTAAAGCTTCTCAGAATCAGAAGACAAGAGCTAAGTGGTTTTTTATTTGCTTTTTATGCCTGTCTGTCATTACATGTTGTACATCCATCCACCCATACAAGCAAGAGACCTTCACAGAGCCTCAGTTCTAGAACCTGGTAATTATTTCTACATATTCTATACTCACTGCAGCAGGTGACCCATGTCCAAACAATTTCTGTAATGTTGTCATCTGGATGGGGCCTTCTGTTTGTCAATTAATGGAATTAGTTTTATATGACCCAGTTACTACTCTGTGCATTTTATTAACTATTGAAGGTGGAAAGCAGGAGATGTCTCTGGGAGGGGAGATCTCACAACAGGAACACTAATCTTAAGAAGCAGGTGTCCTCAGATTTTTCTTACAGGAATTCTGTGTGATTCTGTCTGATTTTACAAAGTTCCTGCTGATCATGGGTTAGGTGCCTATGCATCTCAACATCCCCAGGAGAGAACAATGGGCTCATTGCCTAACCCATCACTGAGACACCTGGACTCTGGCAAGGACTGTTGAACACGAAGAGCTGCTGTGAACTGCATCCTAAAGGATGGCAGGGCACAGCACTCATCCAAAGGCAGACCTTAGCCCCATCTTTATGGATAAAATCTCCAGGAGCACACATCTTAGATATGAAAAATGCTTGGGGCACACTACTCTTTGTCTGAGGTGGGTGTTTCATTAGTCAAAGTGGCTAGTTTACTAAAGATGGCTTTTCTTAGCATTGGCTCTAGAAATGGTGCTACCAGCCCAAGCCTTCAAAATAGCATGTGTAGTAACACATTGCCAAAGGCACCCTCATTGCTCTGGTTATGAAACACTACAAACTGTATTTCTATTACCTCTGAGATCTTACAGACTGTTTCTCATCTATGAGTGGATGCCTGATCCTTTAGAGTCAGTATGAGACTGGAGACAGATAATCACTGCGTAGAAGGAAGAGGAACATTTCTGTTGGTGCTATCTCAGATATTTCCTGCCAATTATATCAGAGGTTGAAGCTTTTTTTGTTCATGCATGTAGCTAAAACTGAATGAAATTCAATCATCACAAACTTGGTGTGTTTCAATTTTGAAAGTTCAAAAGCTATAGAGTTGTCCAAATAGATTGTGTTGGTGTATTCACAGAGAGCCCTGTTTCCATGAATCCATGGCTATCAGCTTGCCTAGCTGAGCTCTTAGGAGCAGGGGGAGGGATTAAAGTTGGGTTTCTGCTCATCTCCTGCCAAATCCACTCTCCTCCATTGTGTTTGTTTTCCTGTGAGATTCAGGGATGAAGTGAGAAAACATCACCTGTTGCCATAGAGAACAGCATCCCAGACTTTCTTTTGCTCACTTGACATTTAAGAACATATGTTGCAGAAGCAAAGTAAGTAGGTGCAATTTAACAAGATATCTCAGATATTTCTGTCTTGAGTGGACACTTGCATTTTTGAATAGTGATTCACAAGGCTTATAATCTGATCATGTATTGATGATTCAGCCTCTGCATTGACCTTCCTGCTGGCAGTCATCTGTGTGTAATTTATTCCATGAATTATACAGTGGTAACAGCCTGTGAAGGGGGAGGATTGAAAACCCTCTCCAACTTTTCTATTCAACACTTGTGAATTTGTTCCATCTTTGCAAAATCCACCCTTCTAAATCCTCAAATGAAAATACTTTGTTTTTTGGGGGGTTTTGGTTTTTTATTTTGTTTTGTTTTGTTTTTTTCCCTGAACATGTTCAATTTATTGCAGAGTTGAGGAAAATAAACTGCAATAGCTGAGGAAAACTAATACCACTGGCTTTGCCAGGTGATTATCACTTCTGGATTGGTTTTAAAAACATTTCCTTGTGGAGCGGTGGAGTGTCTGGAATCTACTACCTTTGGTAGAAATCATTTTGAGGTATTGAAAAAAGATTAACCAATTCATATTCATGAATACTATGTGTCACAACTTCCATGGGGAAATAAGCTCCTTCACCAAAGACTTCATTGTGCCTGGAAGTAGCAGATGTACCAGCAGGACAGCATGGAATCTTCATCCTGCCTCGCTGTCTTCTTTCTTTGTTTGTTTATATTCACATGTGTAAGCAACACAGAAATTCAGTAAAATTGGTAGAAATAAACTCAGAGTACTTTAAAAGGATACAAAATATTTAAGAATATTTCTTTCCAATGACTAAGAAGAGATGATTAGTTATTCAAGATATATTGGTGATTGATTCTGTTAGGAGCCATCAGTACAAGAATAAGCACAGGAACCCTTTCTGCTGAAGAACATCCTCTTGTTCTCGATCATAACAGAGAGGAAATGATAGATTTGAATTCTTTGTTAGGGGGATGATCACGCTTTATGTGGGCAGAGAGTAGTAAAGGATTCACCTTGTACTTAGGTCTGATAAGTAGGGAAAGACTTTCTGAATTTAACACAGTACCTAAGAAGTTAAAATGCTGATGAATAGATGCTGCATAGATTAAACACATCTATGATTAAAACATCTCTATTCTATAGAGACATATTTTAACAGCTCCATGTTAGTATCCTTCACAGTGTACACAGATAGAGACAAGAGGAGTGTCTGATCTTCAGGGACCTGCTCTGCCATGGTAAGGACCATGGTTTTTCCTTTAAGGAGGAAATGTATCTTATTTAACTGTGACAATAACAGGTGCACATTAAGGGAATATCTCCTAGTGATGACTTAGACAGTGGATAGAGGATGGTTGTAAAGTTCCCCTGTTCCAGGAGAAACAGACAAAGGGTGAAACTTAACCTCTGCACAGAGCCTGAGACAAAAGACCCAGAAGGCAACAATATACTGTGACTAGACTCTGCTTTAGTTAAGGGTGGTATTGAGGCATGTCATGTTTCCTGAAGGGCCCAAGTCACAGATGATGGTGCTTCTTACGATTAGGGTATGGGATGTGGTGACTACAGTTCTCTGAGGGCTCCTACTATAGCTCAGACCAAGAAACCTGACCAAAACTCAGAGTTGAAACTTTAATAAGGGATCCTTGAATCTATTGCTGGCTTCTTCTAAGAATTCCTAAAGAAACATATTTCCCTCTTCTGCTGAATGCTCTTACTTCACTACTTCAGCTCCCAGAGCCAATAGTGTGTGTGTGGAAGGCACAGTTGATCAAAGGGGAGTTTGCACCTTTATTACAAAGCTGTCCTTTGAAAGAATCAGACACATTGGTCTCCTTCTTCAGAGAAATTGACACAGTGATTTTGAATTAATCAAACCAATTGCATCTGCATGATTCACTGACTTGATACTGTCTAGCCAGATGAACATCTTACAGAGGCATCCATTGTTCGGTCTGTTTATCTGCACACTGCAGTGTGTCCAGGGATGAGAAAGGAAAGGACTCTACACAAGAGCTGACTGGGTGTTTGTTTCTACAACTATACCTAAATCTATAAAATTGTGTGTGTGTGTGTGTGTGTGTGTGTGTGTGTGTGTGTGTGTGTGTGTGTGTGTGTGTGTGTAGTGGCTTTTAAAGCTAAAACTCGGCAAGGATCAAAAATTAGGACACAGAATCAAGAAAAAGCTAATAGGGAAAGAACTGATTCACAAGGTCTGAGAAAGCTGAACCTAGGATGAGTTCTGGACAGCTGAGCACCTGGCTTCTTCCAAAGAACTCTCAAATCCTGGATGTCGGCAAAGGGGGCAGGACTGTAAGCAGACACTGACGGAAGGCTTCTGAACAGTGAACCCTTCCTCCATCTCCTGAGGTACCATGACAATCTTTGCAGCATTTTCCAGCATGTGACCCATAATCACTTTCCAGGGAAGTAGAGTTTAAGGATCACTGGAATGTCAGGTTTCAGGCCTCACTGTCCGCTAGTGATATTATTTGAAGATAAGGGGATGAGTCAGAGTTTAAAATAATCAGCGTCATGACACCAACCCCCCTTTGAAAAAAAGGATCCTTATTTACCACTGAATAAAATCCTGTTGTGTATATGTACCACATATTAATTATTCAGTCATCACCCATTAACTCAGTGAAACCTACCCCAAAATGTGACATGACCATAGGAATGGGGACAACCATTATATAATGTATCAAACTGTCAAGCAATAAAAGGGGAGGAGCCTAAAATTTGAAACTCATATTTTTGGGCTATTGACATAGCATCAACAGCTCTGACTGAGTAAGTATTAAGAGATTGAAAAGAGGCAGCAGAACACAGTTCTCACCCTTCATACTCTTCATCAGATTCAGGCTACACACTGGCCTTCATGTGATCAGACTGGATCTGTCAATCAGCATTCCATGACCCAGTTTGATTCACACAGATCTTAAAGGTGCCCCAATGAGGTCACTTCTGTGTAGGCCTTGGGATTGGATGCTTCTTCCAAAGATCCACAGAGTCCTGGGGACTGTGAAGTCAGTACTTGTGGGTAACTCAGTGGGAAGGATTAGTTAGTCCTGACCAGAGTTCCTGCAGCCCTAAGACAGACTGGCCCCACAGTAAGGTTGTATTTGTATACTTCACAGAAGGACAGTTGGACAGTTCCTGCTTTTCCTTGATACAAGGGATGTCATCATGGTCTCTACTCTCATCTAACTGAGTGTCCACAAGAAGCCATGCAGGTAACATTCTACGCCATTTTGCTTCTTAACTAAAACGAGTTTCATGCTTGAGAAGCAAAGTTTCAGAGTGTATGAAACTTTCAAGTGTTCATCAGCTGCGGCAGCCTCCTCTTCCGGGGGGGATATCCTCATGGAGGGCTTGCTTAAAGCCATCAGCATCTATGTCTGCCAGTCTAGGTTGCCCCAGATTTGTACTGTAACTATTTTCAGAAATTTTCCATAAGACAAATAGTAGTGAAGCATGCCCAGCATGAACTAGTGTCTCCATGGAAACAGTAGGGAAACCGAGTCTTCATATGTGAGTGAAAGCTCAAATTTCCACTTCAGGCCTTTCCTTATACATTTTTTACAAATATCTTTACTGATATCATGTTTATTGAGAGCAACACAATGATTATATTTATTGATTGCAAGGAATTGTTTTGATATATCTTTGTAATGCAGACAAATGAAGCAAGGCAGTTGTGTACTTATCACAGCACTTATGTTTGTGTAAGGCATCCTGCCAAGATTTGTTCTCTAGTATCTTTTTTATTTAAATTCTTTAATTATTACTCATATTTACATATCCATCCCTCCATTCCTTGCCCTCCCATCCTCCCATGTTCCCTACTAACACCCCCAACCCATTCCCCAAATCCTCCCCAGGAATAGTGAGGCCCTCCACCAGGGACCTTCAAAAGTTGGTCATATCATTTGGGGGAGGGCCTAGACCCTCCTTGCTATATCTGGGCTGCAATAGTATCCCTCCATAGGGAATGGGCTCCCAAAGTCCATTTGTGCTCTAGCGATAAAGGCTGGCTCCACTATTAGAGGTCCCATAAACTGTCTTGGCCTCCTAGCTGGCACCCATATTCAGGGGGCTTAGTTCAGTCCAATGCTGTTTCCGTAGCTTTATGACTAAGGTTTCCATGCTCTCAGTAGGTCAGGTCAACTATTTCTGTGGGTTTTTGCAGCACTGTCTTGGCTCCTTTGCTCATCCTTCCTCCCTCTCCACAATTGGATTCCAAGAGTATGGTTCAATGCTTAGCTGTGGGTGCCTGTTTCTGCTTCAAACAGCTACTGGATGAAGGCTCTAGGAATGGTAACCAAGATAGTCACCAATCTCATTATAGAGGAAGGGCATCAATGGCATTTTCTCCACCACTGCTTGGATTCTTAATTGGAGTCTTCCCTGTGGATCCCCTAACATTTCCCCTGTGCCTGTCCTCTCTCCATACCTGTACTGTCTCCCTCTATCAAGGCATCTTCTTTCTTGCCCTCCTTTATTCCTCCCCTGTCTCAGTCCTCTTGTTCTCCTCCATCTTCCTCTTCTTCCCTTCCCACCTCCTTCCTCTCCACCCCAGCCCCATGCTCTCATTTTGTTCAGAGGTTCTTGTCCCCCTCCCCTTCTTCAAGGGACTATGCAATCTTCTCTTGGAAACAAGAAGGACCCCAAGAGAAGATTGTTCTCTAGTATCTTAACAAAGAATCTAAGCACATACCCACTGCAGATCTCAGAACTTAATCTTTGAGTGCAACAGAGATGGGCAAGCCTTGAACAGTAGATTCCATCCCTTCCTCCTATGGCTGTGATTACTACCCTCTGTTTCTGTGAGATCTTTCCACAAGTGATGTCAGAAGACATTATTTGTGTCTCTCTGACAGATTTATTTTATTTAATGTCCTCTGGGATTCTCTAAGTTGCTACAAAAGACAGAATCTCATTCTTTTGCAGTGCTTACTAGTACCCCATTGTGTTTGCATCTCAACCACACTTTCACCATTCATCTGTTATCAAAGGTAGCTCTGTATTTAGTCTGCTGTGAGTAACATGCCCTATACATGGGAGGTGATTGCACATATTCCTTCAACCTCTCTATTTTAGCTCCTTTGGATACTTTCCCAGAAGGACATTTGCCCCATCACAGTGTCATTCAAATTCCAGCTTTCCCAGGAACTACATTGATGCTTACCATAATGTCTATACTAAATTATGTTCAAAACAGCCATCACTAAGGGTTCCCTTTCCTCTGCATCCTTGCCAGTCCTTGTACCTTTTAGCATTTTATAAAGGCATCCTACTAGCTCTGAGGTGATTTCTTACTTTGGGCCTCATGGGCAGTTCCCAGGGAGGGTGAGGTCGAACATCTTTCTCTGGACATGGGGTCATTTCCATGTCCTCCTTGGCAAAGACTGATACATCTTTGGGTGTCAACACCTTTTCAGACATATGGGTTACAAATCTCCTTTGAACTCTAAAGATCATCTTTGCATCTCATCTCCATATTTTACATTGCTGTTCAGAAACTTAACTTTGATGTAATCTAATTGCTCAATTTATCCTTCTTGACCTGAATTTTAGAGGCAGAGCTAAGAATTTTTGTTTGTCCAAGGAACTATTTTAGTCTTCACCTCCTATATTTTCTTTGAGTGATTTCAGGTTTTAGGATGTAAATGTTTAACTCCTCTTGAGATGGCTTTTGTGCATTCTGTAATTTCAGGACAACTTTATTCATGTGTATGCTAAATTTCTAAGCTTCATTGGCTTCATAACCTGCCTTTTTCCTTGGGTTTTCCTGTTGCTGTATCAAATGACAATTGGCTGTGAAGGCTGGCCATCTTTTAGGCATTCTATCCATTGCTCAGTGTTTCCATTTTAAATATCAGTACCTTGGGGTTTTGATTACTACAGCTTTGTCATGTATTTGGAAATCAGACAAAGTGAAATGAAAGATCTTAACTGTACTTTTTGCCTGGAATTGTTACGATATTTTGATTTTTGTTTCCAATGCAAATTTATGATTTTCTTGTTCTTTTTCTGTAAAACGATGGCATAGAATCCTGAATAGCTTTAATTCCATCTGCCTGTAATTTCAGATAGGATAGGTAATTAAACAAAATTAATACCTCCAAGCTGTTCTAAAGAAATAGACTATCTGTTTATATCTTCGTCTACTCTTTCATAAAGATTGTATATTTTTGGTACACAAGTCTTTCTCCTTCTAAATTAAGTTTAAAGTTATGTATTTCTATGGTAGTTGTTTCTATCACAAATGCATAATCTGAAGTTTCTTTTGGGGTATATATCCATCAATATGTAGAAACAGTTATTGCACATTGGCTTTAAGTTCTCAAAATTTACTACTACAACTATCCACCCCAAAATAAGGAAAGAAAAAGAAAGAACACCTGCAAACTCCTTACATGAAGCCAGTATTACTCTAATATTCCAAGCCAGGTAAAGTCATAACCCAAAACCAAAAATACAGACTTTTATTCTGGGTAAACATAGATATAAAAGTCCTTAATGAAATGCTACCAAACTGAATACAGGCACATAACAGGAAAACCATCCACCATGATCAATTTGTATTTATATCTGTTTATATTAAAAATCATATGACAAACTCCATATTACATAAAGCCCTTTGATAATCCAACATGCTTTCTTGGAAAATGCCCTAGAGAGAGTAGAACTGAAGAGAATAGACATGAACATAATAAAGGGTATATATGACAAACTCACACCCAACATTATCCTCAATGGAAAAAAACTCAAAAGCAATCAAGCAATCCACTAATAATATCAGGCACAAGATGGGACTTTCCACTATCCCACTTCTTTTTCGCCTGGTGTTAGAAGCACTAGCCA
The DNA here is from genome assembly GCF_003668045.3 of Cricetulus griseus. Taxonomy (NCBI): domain Eukaryota; kingdom Metazoa; phylum Chordata; class Mammalia; order Rodentia; family Cricetidae; genus Cricetulus; species Cricetulus griseus. The sequence continues at coordinate 63,567,946 of NW_023276807.1, read as the reverse complement.
GAGCAATAAGGAAGACAAAATAATTAAAGGGTTAAAATAGGAAAAGAAGTCAAACTATATTCATATGGGGAGAAATAATATTATACATAAGAGATACAAAAATTTACTTCTAGAAACAATCAACAATTTCAGCAAAGAGGCAGGATAGAAAATCAGTTTATAAAACTCAGTAGCCTTTTTATATACAAACAACAAACATAAGGAGAAAGAGATCATGTAAACACTCCCATTAACAATTGCATCAATGACAATAATATATCTTGGAATAAACCAAACCAAAGAGGTGTAAGACCTCTACAATGAAAATGTCAATTTTCTGTTATAAAGGAAAGATTTATTTAAAAAAAACACTAAAATTGGAAAGACATCTGTGTTCATAGATTAGCAGTATTAGTATTTGTCATCAACAGGCACTAAATTTAGCCAAATACTTTCCTATATTCTATTTCTATCATAGTAAATGACCTCAGATTCCAGATTTTGATTGAAGAAACTGAGTAAGTATGGAACAATGACAATTAACTTAAAATCTAGAGTTAAGACAAAAACACTTTCACAGAATGCCCAGGTTGTGTGTGAGCATGTGTATGTGTGTGTCATAAGTGTTTATTTTGTTAATTAGCTATAATACACTCCATCTGTCTACTTTCAACTAGCACTCTAACAACCCCTATTCAACATGCTGTTGCAATATGGTATTGAAACTTGGCCTTTTGAAGATGAGCAGATTCCCAAACCAACAGAATATTGTGTAAATGGCACTCTCCAAATCCAGCAAAGGCCCTTGGTAGAGCTAGAGGTTTCTAAACATTCCCACTTTTTATCTTAAATTCAGCAAAAAGGTTATCAGGGCCTAAAGGGAAGACCTGTATTATCCCATGGACAGAAAGTCACTCTCAGCTAAAAGACAGTTTTAGTTTGAGCCAGTGAGAGCACCAGCACAGACATCGAACCTGGTCAAGATTTCAGACCATGCCTCTACCACCACCTTTAACTTCATGCCCTGAGGGGACCAAAACAAGACAAGCCCAGAACATTCTTGTCTTTCCCACAGAGCTATGAGAGACAGAATTCTCTTTCAGGAAGAGCTTGAACTTCATTGGCTTGTGTTACACAGCAGTAAGTTGAACATCACCCACTAAAACACTTTTTTAGAGCCTTGGAAGTATTTCCCACATTCTTATAGATCCCAGAATTCTAAGAAGCATTGTTCTCACACAGGTTCCTAGAAGACAGATTTCTATGTGGTCTTGTGGTTGGACTACATGCTTATAAACAGGCCTACTTGATCACAGGTTAATACATTTTTGGAGAAGACTGTGTATGTGGAATATCTTCTGCAGTTTGGGTCAGCTGAGGGCTGACTAAAGAGTCCCAGGACAGACAATTTGTTTTTTATTTTTTAATTATTTTATTAGTTCAAATTAAAAGCAAGCCTGCCTCACATCTCAATTCCTTCTCCCTCTCCCTCCCCTCCTCCCCCATCCACCCACCACACCACCACTCCATCCCCCCTCTGCTCCACAGGGAAGGTAAGGCCCTCCATGGGGGAATCCCCAAAATCTGTCATATCATCCTGGGCAGGGCCTAGGCACTCCCCCATGTGGAATGGGCTCTCAAAGTCCTTTTTTATGCCAGGGATAAATACTGATCTACAACCAGAGGACCCATAGAGTGCCCAGGCCTCCTCATTGACATCCACATTCAGGGGTCTGAATCAAGCCCATGTTCTCCTACCAGACATCAGTCTGGGGTCCATGTGCTCCCCCTTTTTCAGGTCAGCTGATTCTGTGGGTTTTACCAGCCAGGTCTTGACCTCTTTGCTCTTCACTCCTATCTCTCTGCAACTGAATTCCTAAGTTCAGTGTTTATCTGTGGGTGTCTGCCTCTGCTTCCATCAGCCAATGGATGAAGGCTCTAGGATGGCATGTAAGGTAGCCATTAGTCTCATTATAGGGGAACTGCATTTAGAGTAGCCTCTCTACTACTGCTTAGATTGTCAGTTGGTGTCATCCTTGTAGATCTCTGGAAATCTCCCTAGTGCCAGATCTCTCCTCCAACCTATAATGGCTTCCTCTGTTATGGTATCTCTCATCCTGCTCTCCTCTAGTCTTCCCCGACTCAACCTTCCTTCTCCCCGATTTCCTCCTCCCTCCACTTCCCCCCCCATTCTCCCTCCCCCCTACCCTCAAGCTCCCAATTAGCTCAGAAGATCCTGTGCCCTTCCCCTTCTCCGGGGTCCATGCATTCTACTTATAGAGTCCTTGTTTCCAAGTTCCTTTGGTGATGTGGACTGTAGGCTGGTAATCCTTTGCTCTATGTCTAAAATTCATATATGAGTGAGTACATACCATGTTTTTCTTTTTGCCATCCATTTGCCTTTGAATTTCAAGATTCCACTGCTTTTTTCTGCTGAGTAGTACTCCATAGTGTACATGTACCACATTTTCTCTATCCATTCTTCGGTTGAGGGCCATCTAGGTTGCTTCCAGGTTCTGACTATTACAAACAACACTGCTATGAACATAGTTGAATATATGTCCTTGTTATATGAATGTGCATTATTTGGGTATATGCCAAAGAGAGGAATTGCTGAATCTTGAGGTATACTGATTCCCATTTTCTGAGAAATAGCATACTGATTTCCAAAATGGTCTTACAAGTTTGCACTCCCACCAGCAATGGAGGAGTGTTCCTTTTTCACCATATCCTCTCCAGCACAGACTATTGTTGGTATTTTTTATTTTAGTCATTCTGGCCAGTGCAAGATGGTATCTCAGAGTTGTTTTGAGTTGCATTTCCCTGATGGCTAAGGATTTTGAACACTTTCTTAAGTGTCTTTCAGCCATTTCAGATTATTCTGTTGAGAATTCTCCATTTAGTTCTGCATCCCACTTGTTAATTTCATTGTTTGGTGCTTTGGTGGCTAGCTTCTTGAGTTCATTGTATATTTTGGAAATCTGCCCCTCTGTCAGATGTGGGATTGGTAAAGATCTTTTCCCATTCTGTGGTCTGCGTTTTGTCTTACTAACTGTGCCCTTTGCCTTACAGAAGCTTCTCAGTTTCAGGAGGTCCCATTTATTAATTGTTGATCTCAGTGTCTGCGCTACTGGAGTTATGTTCAAAAAGTAGGCCCCTGTATCAATTAATTCAACGGTACCCACCACTTTCTCTTCTAAGAGGTTCAGTGTAGCTGGATTTATGTTGAGGTCTTTCATCCATTTGGACTTATGTTTTGTGCATGGTGATAGATGTGGATCTATTTGCATTCTTCTACATGTCCAAATCCAGTTGTGCCAGCACCATTTGTTGAAGATGCTTTCTTTTTTCCAATGTATAAATTTAGCTACTTTGTCAAATATCAGGTGTTCACAGGTATGTGTGTTAATATCAGGGTTTTCAATTCAATTCCATTGGTCTATCTGTCTACTTTTGTGCCAATACCAAGCTGTTTTCAGGACTATAGCTCTATAATAGAGCTTGAAATCAGGTATGGCGATGCCTCCAGAGTTCCTTTATTATACAGGGTTGTTTTGGATATCCTGAGGTTTTTGTTTTTCTATATAAAGTTGAATATTGTTACTTCAAAGACTGTGAAGAACTGTGTTGAGATTTTGATGGGGAGTGTATTGAATCTGTAGATTGCTTTTGGCAAGATTGACATTTTTACTATATTGATCCTACCTAAATAAGGGCATGGGAGATCTTTCCATTTTCTGGAAACCACATGATTATCTCACTAAATGCTGAAAAAGCCTTTGACAAAATCCAACATCTCTTCATGATAAAGATCATGGAGGGAACAGGAATAACAGGAACATACCTAAACATGATAAAAGCAATATACACCAAGCCAACAGCCAACATCAAACTAAATGGAGAGAAACTCAAAGTGATTCCTCTAAAATCAAGAACAAGACAAGGCTGTCCACTCTCTCCATATCTCTTCAATATTGTCCTTGAAGTTGTAGCTAGAGCAATAAGACAACAAAAGGAGAACAAGGGGATACAAGGAAAGGAAGAAGCCAAATTTTCACTATTTGGAGACTATATGATAGTCTATGTAAGTGAACTGAAAACTCTACCAGGGAACTCCTACAGCTGATAAACACCTTCAGCAAAGTAACATGATACAAAATTAACTCAAAAAATCAGTAGCCCTACTATATAAGATGATAAACGAAATGAGAAAAAAATCAGAGAAACATCACCCTTCACAGTAGCCACAAACAACATAAAATATCTTGGGTAACGCTAACCAAAAACATAAAAGACCTGTATAGGAAGAACTTTGAGTCTTTAAAGAAAGAAATTAAAGGAGATAACAGGACAGACAATTATATATCCCAGTTCTGGACTGAGAGAGGATGTGTGCAAATTGCCTCACGTCAGCAGGACATCACTGAAAGCCAGTTAAGTACACAGTTGTGAGCAAGGCCCTTATGAGTATCTTCAGATTTTTCCTATGGCTTCCCCATCCATTCTGTTGCTCTTCAAGTTGTTGTTGCTTTTAAACAAATGTGACATCTGCTTTTAACTACATAGAACTAATTATTTAGAATGTGTTCTACCTTTTCAAAGTTATGAAAAATAACACTGGACCACACTTCCTTTTGCCGTACCTCTGTAGGAAACTAGTCAGCACCATGGGGTCAGTGACATTTGTAGAAATGGCTCAGTCTGTCATTACAAATGTGAGAATCTGAGATTTACTCCTTTGTGTTTGCCTATGTTATCAACCCACTATCCTCATGGCAGTAGGGAATGTTCTAGATAGTTTCTGCTCTGTGGATCCTGTTGTTTGTGCCACTATCCTTTCCTGTCTTATCAAACATAAGGTTTCTGTTGTTATTCCAATATAAAGAAAACTAATCAACTAGGGTTTAGAGGGCAAAGGGTGAAGAGGGAGCTTACTCTTCCTTTATGCATCATGATACATAAGGACTGAACTTGTCAACACAGCAACAGCACAGTTGTGGGAAAACTTCTTTTGGTCACTAGATGCATGAGTTTTGGGGATCCAGATGAAAGACACCATTAATTCTGGTTGATCTGCTGAATAAGAGGAGTGCACTTTCATCATCTACACACTGCCCTATACAGCAAGTCAATATTGTGATCTCAATTGCTAGGTTCTGCCTTCTCCCTGCAGCTGAACCATGCCCAGTCCAGAATGCCTAGAAAAGTGTCTTCATTATCATCCAGAGAGCTTTTGAAACTGTGAATTCTTAGATCCCAATTTTGACTTTGATCCTTCTGAAGTGACTTCAGGCAACCTGTTTCAGCCCCTGTCCTCAGGCAATTTTGACTCAGGCTTAATTCTCCAGAGCTAGTTTTTCTAGAAACTTTTCAAAGTCCACAGCTGGCTAATAGTACTTAATGCTGAGGAACCACACTGAAGGAATCAAGGTTACCTTGCTTCATCTGGGTTCTCCAGGCTCAGACAACACATTTTCTCAGAGGTCCTTGGCCACATTTTAGGGGAGGGAGAGTCTTTTTCTGACTTCTATTATGGGGTTTAACTAAAGGCAGTGTTCAGTTGGGAATTCTTCCTCCACCTTGAGGCTTCCAGTACATTATGTCACTTGGTCAAACCTTTGTTTACAGTGTGCCACTTTTGGAGTCTATTGAGGAAGTTGCTTTTGTAATCTGGGTGAATTTATAAGCATTTGCATTACATTTACTGCTCCATAGGCACATCTGTTTAGTAGTAGAGTGCTTGGTCATCATGCAGCTAATCATCACTTTTATTTTCTGAGGTTAATTTTCTTTCTTCAGGACTGCCAACATAACAAAGTCACATGCTTTTTCCTCCACGGAGGGAGCTATGTGACTGTTTACCATTGCAGGGCTTGGATCCACCCCCGCTCAGATTAAACAGACTGTTGGAGTTTTATTATTTCCTATGTGTTGTGCTCTACCCGTCCTGATGGTGCTGCCTTTAAATATTGTATGAAACATTCTTTATAAATGAAAGAACACTGTGAAAATATATAGCCATGAGTAAGGTTAAAGAATTCAAAACTGGCAAACATACACTTTAAGTTTGATAAAAGTATCTAGAATAATATATTTGTGTTGAGCACTCTGCCCAAGAATCATGACAATTAAGGAACTCTAACTTACAGGGAGCTCCAGTGGTAGGGTGTTGAAATAATGTGACTGGTTGGTGTGTGAAGTTGTTTTAATCATGTGTGTTTGAATCTCTAGATAAACAACTGCTTGAATTGATGTAGAGTCTTTGATGCTTTGTGGGAATCAGTGCTGGTTAGTCAGGTCATTTGAGTCAGGTGGGATTGGTTCTAGCATTCCCTTCATTGCTATTGGTGCTGGAGAGTTAGAAGAGGCTTATTTGAGCAGCACCACACCGAGTGTTAATCCATACTGCTTCTAGAGTGAAATCTTCAGCATCTCTGGCTCAGGTTTGATATTCAAGAATAGGTCACTCTGTCTTTATGTATGTGGCACTCTGTATCTAATCTAGTGGCACCTGCATGTAGCTATAGTTAATAGTTGTTTCCAGTGTCATCAAACAATAGTCTGGCTAGTTTGTGCTATGTGTCCACATATTTGTCTACTCGACTGTGTCTGTCATATAATCAGTAGGAGATGGTTGTTTCAGTTACAAGAATGGAACACTCACCGGGTGTTGATGGCACACACCTTTAATCTCAGCACTGTAAGGCAGAAGCAGGAGGATATCTGTGAGTTCAAGACCAGCCTGGTCTTCAAGAGCTAGTTCCAGGACAGTCTCCAAATTCACATTGAAACCCTGTCTCGACAAAAATAAAACAAAACAAAAGAATGGGACACTCAACACATTGGCTTTAGAAATAAGAAAGAAGAGAGTTTATGAGTCAGAAGACCAAAGCTACTCTGCTCTATTTTGCCAATTTTTGGTATGGCTTTGCCTTTGGCAGTGTCTCCATTTTACTTTGACCCACCCCAAACATGAGCTGCACCAACTAACAAACCTACGAGGAAGAGCTGTCAGTGAAATTGCATGCATGTCTTTATGTTCTGAGATGACTACATAGTGACCTCATTTCTGTGTGAAGTTCCCAGTTTCCCCACTGGAACTATAGTGGAGTAATCAAGGACATGACTACATGCAACTGACAGATCAGCAAGAGAGCATGGGCTGTTTACTACAACCCTGATAATCTGGCTGACAGAGCTCCTGTCACCAGTGAGCCAGCCCAAGCCCATTGCCAACAGCATCCACCCTGCTCAAGAAAGCAAGGGTCCCCGGTCACCCTACACTGCCTACTAGTCTGGGATCCAGATATGGATGAGAGTTCTAGAGATAGCCTCAGTTGTTGACTATCTGAACGTCTAAATCTCCAAGGCTATGCCACAGAGGGGAACATTTCCATCAAGGAAGAGTGAACTCATAGGGAAGAAAAAATGGTAAACTTGGGAGAAAATTGCAGCTCTCTCAAGATAAGCCATCAAGAAAATAATTTCCACAGGGAGGGTTTTGCTCTACTGGAAAATCTGTTATTTTAAAATTCAAGATTTAACATACAGTTTATAATTTTTTTGAAGTAAGTTGAAAGTTGTTATGCTCCTTGGGGGAACTCTGACTTTTAGTAGAGAAAATTGTGTCCCTTCCTGTGGTTGCTGATAGAAACTCTTATCTGCCAAAGTCAGCGATTGTTTCATATGTATAATTGCACACACACATACACACACACACACACACACACACACACACACACACACACACACACACACACAATTTTAAGTTTATAACTATAACAATAATTATACCTGGGCCAACAATAATATAGGCAGAGGTTTGGTTTTCTTAGAAATGTTCTATTTTTATAACTTAACCAAATATGCATACTTCAGAACAACTATGTAGAATTAACTTCATAGAACATAGAACTTATTCAATACACACCTTGTTTCTCATGGAGAGGCAGGCCTTTTGTACACAAAAGAACATTTGGAGTTCTTAAAAACACAAATGTTTTCACAGACAAAGCCAATCAATTTTATAAAATTATTTAGCTGGAAGAATGTGATACATTCTACTAATGATAGCATACCATGCCTGAGGAACTACCAGAGGAGAAATAATTCTAAGTTTTATTCCTTTAAATTTGTTTATTTTTACTCTATGCAGATAATATATGAGTGCCTGCACATATGCAAGTGCACCATGTGTATGGCTTTGGAAGTCAGAAGAGGACATCAGATCTCCTGGAACTGGTGTTACAGGTGGCTATGAGCCACCTGACCTACATGTGGGAACCAAACCTGGGTTTTCTGTATTAGCAGAAAGTGCACTCACTGTTAATTGTCTCTGTAGTTTCAACTCTAAGTTTTATAAACTTATTTTATGGTTCAAGTTTGAATGCAGGATGGTATTTGAAGATCCCTCTTGCAAGTGACATTTACTAACTGAATGACCACTGTCCCAGGTTCATTCCATGAGGAGACTCTGCTGTGCTCTAGTTTCTTATTGTCATTACAGGTTACATTTTGATCATATTCATCCTCTCTCCCCCAGGTTTTCCCAGATCTACCTCTCGTCCTTCCCACTAAATTCTCTGTTCTTTTCCTTCCATAAAGACTAATTTGAGCTACTAAATATTCTAGGATGCATGTCCTTCCACTGGCTCTTAGTTGAATTATCAGGGGCTAAACTCTTAGAGAAATCTAACCTGTCCTCTCTGAGCACACAAGAATTGCTAAAACTCCTTGGCTAAGGGTGGAGCTTCATGCCCAACTCCCCTCTCCCAGCCTGTAAAACCAGAGGAGACACATGGAAGCCACCCTCACTTAAGATCTGGTTACACAACTGTTGCAATATGTAGGGACCTGAGGAATCATACTCCCAGATAGTGTCTGCAAATACTTATATTCTGTTGAAAGAGAAGTAGTCATTTTTGACCCTATCTTCTGTCTAATAAACTCAACATATTTGATCAGATCATGAATAATCCTCACATTTCCAAGATGCTACTTCACACAGACAGGTTAAGTACTGGATTCTATTCAGAAGAGAAAAGTGACAGTGATGTGTGGCATTATTTTGTACTGTGATGTGTCATCTCCTGAAGCATCTCATGAAATTCTCAACCTCCATTTCCCTGGGGAGGTTCCCTTAGCACAGCGAGAGTGCAGTGGATGTGGAGAGCAGGGGCGAACAGTTCCCTGTGTGACAGCCCACACAAAATACTTTGACCTTCATTATCTGATTTGTTTTCTAAGATTCTAGGAAAAACAATTGCTGGGTAAGTGTTTGGAAATCCCAAATCTGTTCCAACATGTAACGAAGCCTTTAGGCATGGTTGTTGCTCTGGATCTGCCTGTGATCTTGCTAAGGGGAAAGTGCCAATGTAACCTCCACTTGATGGCGGAGGTCCTTCTGTGTATATGCTTGTCTTATTGGTTGATAAATAAAGCACAGTTGGCCAATAGGAAAGCAAGTGAGGTGAGACTAGGAGAGAAGGAGGTGTCTGGGAAATGTAGGAATGGGAGGGTTTGTTGTGTGATCCCATGAATAGAGAATGCATAAGGCCGGCATCCTCGGTAAGATAAGCCCTTATAAAACACAGAAATAGAAAGATTTGCTATGTGGCCCAGGTTGGCTCTGAACTTGAGAGCTTCCTGTCTCAATCTCCTGAGTACTGTGATTACAGGTTTTTAGTAAGAATCATTGATGTTTGATATTTATATCACCCCCAGAAAGCTACCACCTGCCCCACTCTAGGAGGGAGTCAGCCTAAACACATGTGTGGCTACGGGTGTGATTGATTTAATCAGATAATGAAAAGAATGCATCTCAGAACATGCCACATATCTCAGTGACCCAAATTGGTCCTACAATCCTGTGTTTTTTAAGATACCATCTAATTTGCCATTATAATTCAGAGTTACTTCATTTTCCCTGGTGGAGCACTGAAAATTACTGTAACTTATAATTTTATGGTAATTATAGAGAGAACTCACATAATTAGTGCCGCAAGATCACTGTTCCAATTATTTTCCCAAATGAATCATATCCTCAGGACAGGAAACCATTCTGTGTAGCTTTAAGGTCTCGAGTTACTATGTACAGATCAGCTGATGTCTCAATAACCACAATTGGGATTTCCTTCTATTTCATTCTATAACATTCTGCCTGACTAAACTGAGGAAAGAGCCACAAAGAACACAGAAATTCTTGAAGTCTGGGCATTACTGGATTGCCTGAGTTCTGACTACATGAGGTGTAAGCAAACTTTGACTTTCTGCTTAGAATTTGCAACTATTGAATTTTCTCATGAACACTATAAGTGACCACAAACCTAAAGCACTAAAAACTCCAAAACTTACTTCATAAATGGTCTCACATGAAGGGTCAAGGTCAAAACACAGGTATACTACAGTATTCTCTCACATTCATTATATATTGCACAAGGTTTCTGTGAAACAGATTGCATGTTTAGACCCTGAAGTGGTGGTGCACACCTTTAGTCCCAATACTTCGGAGGGAGCAGAGGCAGGTGGATCTCTGTAGTGGCATCTTGTTCCACCAACATATTTGAGGTACTGGCCTTAGGCTGTGGTTCTGGTGTGGAGATGTGATCCCTTATAAGGAAGAGGAGGGGTCTGGATAGCTCTCCCTCTTGGGTGGTCATCTGAGCATCCTACATTGCAGCATCCTTCATTTCCAAAGGCAGAAGACCTCAGTGGCTATTTTCCTTCATTGTGTGAGTGTTCCCCAAATAAATACCTGTTATCCTTTTATTCGGGTGTTGAACTTCCTTCATCTGCCCTTCAGTCAAGGGTCAAAACACAGGTGCACTAAACTATTCTCCCATATTCATCATGTATTGCATGCTTAGAACTGAGGCCAATGCCAAGATATTTCATTATACATATGTCAGTATTTCAACACTAAAATAGGAAAGAATTCTGGGCCTAAGCATTTAGAATAAGGGATGCACCAGGGTAAGTTTGTAGCTTCGTTGGTAAAGTACTTGCCTAGAATGCATGAAGCTCTACTTAATGCCCAGAAGCACATTAAACTGCCTGTAATCCCAGCCCTGGAAATCAAAGTCATTCTCCATTACAAGGATAATTTAAGGACAGCCTGAGATATATGAGAGTCTGCTGTCCACCACCCCAACCCACCCCTAAAAAAGTATGAATGACAGAGAGATTGTATGTTTGTATTCAACAAAAATGTTTTTCACCTTCTGAGCACAGGCTACACCTGCTCTATCTTCCATACACATGTTGACTTCATAGTACATAAACTCTATACTCTCCAAATTTCATGTGCCTTTTAATTTACCACTCTATGAAAGCAAACCTCTTATTAATAGTAAATCCATGAACTATGTGTTTTAGTTCCTCCAAAAATTTCTTCCCAAATCTCATTGTTCTTCTTTTATTTTGATATCTCATTACTTCTTGCTTTATTCCATCCCCATGTGAACAAGCTTTTATACAAGGGCGATGAAATACTTGGTAGTTTCCAATGTTTAAACTAAACTAAGATTACTTACTAATTATTAGTATCTTGAAGAGTTTATCTAATTATTCTCTATCAATAAAAACTTGGGGGTCAGATATCAGGGTAATTTTCAAAACTACAGAAACAGATGGCTGCCTGGACAGTCACACATGGTTCCTCTGAAGCTTTGGGAATCCATCTTCAGCCTACAGGCCTAGAATATCTGACAGACTTTTCATCGAAGAAGGAATTTTGAAAAACTATCCTACCTTGACTTGGCAAAGTTCAGCAGTCATTTTCTTTTTTGCCCTGTTTGTCCAATTTGGACAGCATAGTGTTAGCAGTTGAGGAAAGGATAGCTTCTTGCCTAGTGCTTAACATTTGTTACAAAGAAAGCAAACTCCATATGGTGTTAATCCAATTGTAGACTGTAGCCAGTTAATATCTTGCAGATTTTTTTTGAAAATCATTAAGCATTTATAATTGATCTCTCCCAATCCATACTTTCTATGGTTGAATTTTTTAAACCTGTCTTGTATCCTTAGTAATTAATAGAATCTCCTCTTTGTATTTTTTTCAGGAGCAATTTGTAATTCCCAACAAGTCAAAATTTTCTTTATCTCTTCAAAAAATTTTTCTGAGGTATTTCAGTCTGAACCATCTAGTAAGATATCATCCATGTAATGGTAAATTGTAGACTGAGGAACCTATTGATAAATTATTTACAATGGTTTTGTACAAAATATTGACACAAGGTAGGGATATTTTAAATCCCCAGAAGAATTTTTAACAGGCAGGAGATTATTACGAGTTGGCACTGTGAAGGCAAATTTTTCCTGCTTTTTTAAAGGTATAGTAAAAAACATTCTTTTAAATCAATCACTACAATAGATGGTCTTTTAGGTAATAAAGAAGACAACGCAATTCCAGGCTCTAAAGAGCTCACTGGCTGAATCACCTTATTTATAGCCCTTAAATCTGTTAACATTCTCCATTTTCCTGATTTTCTTTAAATGACAAATATAGGAGAATTCCAAGGACTGGTCTATTCTTCAATATGTTGAGCATTTAGCTGCTCCTGTACCAGCTGTTCTAATGTCTATAATTTTTCTAATGTCAAAAGCCATTGTTTCCCCCAGACATGTTTGTTAGTTTACTACTTTAATCATAGAGCTGTTGGTACCTTTAAAATATCAACAACTGTTGTGCCTTCTTTATGTACAAACTGAATTGTTGTGAACTCTTTTTGATAATAATTTTTAATATTTATCCCAGAAGCATTCTTTATTTTATTGTTTTTTTTCTCAGATTTAAGGAATATTAATTTGCATTTTCCATTGTTGTAACAAATCATGTCCCTATAAAATGATTGCTATGTTAGCCACATATGGCTTTAATTTCCCTACCTGTCTTTATGGCCCTATACATTGGACCCACCTTGTATTTTGTTTTTCCTGATATAAAGTCCCAATCCCTAGAAACTGAATATTTGCCTTTTGAAGAGGCTAATCTGAATTTCGGTGAAATTATTGTTTCATCCACACCCATTCTTAACATGAGTAAAAACTCTTTTTAAAAAACAATGAATTCCTCCTTTAAGAATTCCCCAGGTGTCTCAAAGATCTGATGATGATGACAGTAAAATGTGAGCTTAGCCCTTGTAGCACCGCACAGCTGGGCAGAGAATGTGGACAGTGCATGACCTGGCCAAGGACAGCTGTGTGTAACTGGAGATGAGAGTGTGTGGTGGTGGCAGTAGCAGTAAAAGCCAGAGCCAGTATCTATGCAACTGACCTGGCAGAGCAGCAGCCCAAGGAGGAGGTCCAGGGGAAGCCCACAACGATACTTTATTATATCACGGGAGAGTGAGTGAGAGAGAAATAGAAGAACAGGATAAAGAGTAAGAGAGAAGAGAGACAGAGTTAATGGCTGACCACCATGAGTGGTTGCCAGAGAAAGAGAGAGCATAAGAGAGATAGGTACAAGCTTTAAAGGGGAAGCTGAGTATGCGCACTGAGGCTTCACAACTGTGCACTGTCTGCACATAGGTCGTAATACATAACAGGTGATGTGGTGATGACAGGCACATCACCATGTGTGCCCCACCTGTTGTAAGGGGGCAGGGTCTGTCTCTTAAAGAGGTAGAGCAAGTCAGAATTAATGCCTGAACCTTTCATTCCCACCTCTACTTATTATTTTAAAATGTGGGGTGTTAGACCTGGCAGGTTAAGGAATAAGGGCATTGAATTCTCAAGACTGCTTCCTGCTGACCTGGGGGCCGTTGACCATCTTTGGGGAGCTTGAGAAAGCTGGAGTGCTGCCACATCCTGTAATTTCTGGGATAGCTGGTTGCTCCATTGTAGTATACGCTATATGGAATGTTGGTGTCTCTTAGACCTGTCAAGATGTTGGCAGAGTAGAGGACAAAGTTTAGGAAATAATTTTTCTTAGGTCCTGGTACTTGAGGAGAGGATTGTTAGATGAAGGATGGGTTCACAAGGGGTCCCAACATGAGGGAAGGGAATTTGGGACCAGGGAAAGTTTGAATAATATTTATTTGGAGTGAATCTGACCTGTTTGTTTGGATCCAATTCAGCTCCCTGGAACTTACAAGAAACCTTACAGTTTGTGAAAACATAAGTATTAGACACATTAGCTGCATATTCACGTTAGAAACAACTTGGCTGAAAACATTATGATTATGAACAGTAGCACGAGAAAGAGAGAAATCTGGAACATATTTTATTCTTTTGAATGTCTCAAATCACTTTATCATCTTGAACCTAAAATACCTGTTCCTGAAATCTGTTTTACTTTAAGCTGGCAAGACTACCAGTCGTCAAAAGCATCAGAGTTCTTGAGAAGGATAAGATTTTACCTGAGTTAATGATTAAAGAATAACAGAGACTTGCCAGCAGGTTGCATGGACAGCCACCCCTAAGGTCCTCCATCCATTGTTGTGGGCTGCCGGACATCTGCCTTCTTGCAGGATACCTGCTTTCTTGCTGATAGCATGGGACCTGTGGATTGGGAACTATAGGAAGACTTGCCTACTGTTGACCCAAGCAATGTGGGGAAAGTCATTCCATTGTCCTCTTGTCCATGGTCCAAAGAGGCCTTTGTAGCAGTTGAGGTGAAGAGCAGGGTTGCTTAGTGGTCAGTGTTGCCATTTTTTGTGTCTGGAGTTTCTTCAGTGCCCACCAGTCTTCTTGGAGGAAATGGGGTGGAGCCAGGAGCTGGCCTATCTCTCTGTTATGAAAAGCTTTTTAATAAAACATTTTAAATGCCATATTCTCTAGATCAATGAGCATTTGAGGGCTGTCTGTCTGTTTAGTATCTCAGCAGTCAAAAGTTTCTCTTAGTTAGAGAAAAATCCCTTTTTGTAAGGAAGCTTCACCTTTGTAAACAGTCACAGGATGGGCTGAGTGGTATAAATATTTTGTTAATTTGAAATATACCTTTTTATGTTTACCATCATTTAAAGTATATAGCAATTTAGAAATGTGAGACAGTACACTTAAATTTAAGTTGCATAAAGAGTTAGCTAAGTATAAAGTTAAATTTAAATTACTTGTACAGAGACAAGCAGATATATCAAACAGGACTGGATAAGAGTAAAAGGGGGAATCAGAATGCAATCTCTGATCTGTACATTGTAGCAAACAGACAGGAGATTTAAAGGGACAAAGTAGACTTAAACAGAGACCCTGGAAAGCCACAGTATTCCATAAATTATTCATGCACAACAGGACAGTGAAAGAAGAAATCAGAGAAAAAAATTAAAAATTTCAGTAGCCAGATTTGCCAGCACAAGCGGCTCTACGGCGAGGGCATGCCTACAGCTAGGTCATGTGGTTAAGATGGCAGGCCCTGGCTAGGAAACATGGCCAAGATGGCAACTCCCAGGTTAGCCCACATGGCCAAGATGATGGCTGCCATAAGCTGCTTTTTGTCTGTTTACCTGCCTGTTGGTCACAACCAGAAAGGTCCCTATGCATTTCCTATGGGTGAGGCAAACAAAACTGGCAAAATCCACTCTCCGGATGCTTATCAGCCTGGGAGTGGTGCTAGGGCCATGCCCAAAAGACACAGGAGTTTTATGGAGGCTCAGGAGTCCTGATACTGAAGAGGACCCAGTGGTCTGAAACCAAAAAGCTTAATGTCAAAACACTGCTCCCAGAGTAGGGGTGTTAGATCTGACCTTTGGGAAATGCACCCAACAAGACAAAAATAAATAAATAAATAAATAAATAAATAAATAAATAAATATAAGCAAGAAGTCTGGCATCAGTGCTTAGGCTCAGCACTGAGTGGGCAGGCCTAAGCTAGGTCATGTGGTGAAGATAGCAGCTCCCAGGTCAGACAGCATGGCCAAGATGGCGGCCACCATATATGCACGTTTCCAACTGCGGGCAGAAGTGACTTTTTTCTCCATGAGTGAGGTAGAAAGATGTGTGAAACCAACAGGACACTGGAGTCCAAATGGCACAACATCCAAAAATACCACCGTAGGTCTGGAAAAATGAATGCACCAGTCCAGGGATAGTGCTAGGGTATAAAACCTGAAAGATCCCTCATGGATCTGAACTGAAAACCTCAAACCTCATTTGTGTGGAAAAATGAAAACTAAAAAAGCTCTAACAAACAGAAGAGTGAGGGACATTTTGAACAGTAGCATAAGAGTTCTAGCTAAGCAGAACATTCCTAGGTGAAAGAAAGTTTCTGCTGTGGCCGGCGGGAGTTTTAGCATGTAGGGAAGTAAAGCGAACAGACAAGTGAAAGAGTAGAGGCCGCATTCCCAACCATGGATCACTAGCAGAATGTAAGCAGGCACATAGTTTGATATGGCGGGCCCAGCTTCCATGAAAGGCAGAGAATATCCCATGCCTATAATCTCCAGAGTCCCAGAGACCAAGGGAGGATCAGAAGAAAAGCATCAACTGATTTCACGTCCATCGAACACAAATCAGGAGCCAGGGCTCCCATTGCTGAGAGACATGGTCATCCAGTACTGGGATTTTTGACTGGTCCGAAAATGCGAGAGACCACCGTCTTGATACGAGTCCCAACTATAGGAGTGGGCTTACCAGACAAGCAGACATAGTGGTGTTAGATGGAAGAATCCAGAGTTTGAAAAGTGGCAAGTTGAAGTTTACAGGGTTCCAGCATCTCAGGATGCCACAGGCAGGAGGACATGCCAGGAAAAACTGAGATTTGGAAAGTGGGCCATGTGTTCGAGTTCTAGGAGTTCTGGCGCCCCTGGCAGGAGAGGTTACAGAGAAAGCCTATCTACTAGCAAGTGGAGAGAGAGCTTACAGAAAGAGCCTAAAATCACGTTAAGGGAGTGGAAGAGAACACAGGAAATTAGAGGGGAAGAAAGAGGACTGGAAACTGTAATACAGTAAAAATTAAAAATTATTTTGTAAAATTTCTATTTTAAAAAAATAGAAATTGAAACAGCCACAGACATTTTAACGGCATAATGTCACTAATGAGCTTTGTACTGAATGATTTCAAAATGATCAAGAAGTTCAAATAAATCAGTGTCATCATCATCTACTAGACATTGCATGACACAATCTACACACAAGCCACAAAATTATATCTCACCCTCTATAAAACCACTTCCAAAACAACCAGACAGAATTGATATCTTCCTTCTGCCACAGCACACCACTGACTTCCAAACCCATAATACCTCCCTCACTGTTCTTTTATTTGACTGTTTATGCCATACCAAGCATACCCAGGGTACAGCCCTGGAGCCTCCTCTCCTCCACAGGAATTCTCATCATGGCACTTGCTTCTTGGGAGTTCAGCTGTCTGCTTAAGGAAAGGCAGGATGAATACTAAATAAGATTTGCCTACAATGCAATCTTCATTTTTGATCTGCCTTTCATAAAACGAGAGAAAAAACACACCACTGGGTTTTGAGAGATGTGTGTGTACTTAATATATCTGTAACAAGGACTACTGTCATGAAGTAGATCTCTGCATCAAGAAATGTTTGAAGGATTTCAATTTCTGCCCTGTCTCCACCTGAGACTTCTGGCTGCTTAGATGACATACTGTGCTAACTATCCTAATACCAACTGTTGTGATTCGTCTTTGGTAATAGAGTCTACAAATAATAGTTTTATGTTCAAGCCATGTATTTCAAATATGTATCTTATGAAATAATATTGTAACTGATCATACCCCATTATGCAATGCAAACTAACCTCTAGTCCCAGGATATAGAGTTCTGATATTTTGTGGGAACTCCCAACACACTTAACTGAGCTCCAGGGTGATGGGATGCTGCACTTTCCCAGCAGCTTACATGGTGGCAAGTGAGGGAAACAGATCATAGACTGGAGCTGTGTGTCATAAACAAGAGCCTATCTTATCTGTTGGGGGGCCTGAGACTGTTCACTGTTCAGGTGTGAATCATGACAAAAATGACTTCTTTATTGCCTCTGTGTTTCTGAGCACATTCAGTAATTCAAAATAACAAGGTATCAGAACTGGAGAGAAAGCTCAACCATTTAGATCTCTGATTGTTCTTGTAAAGAACCTAGGTTCAATTCCCAGCATCTACATGACTGCTCACAACCATCTGTAAATCCAGTCCTGGGGAGTCAATGCCTTCTTCTGGCCTCCTTGGGCACTGCAGTCATAGACACACAGAAGTCTCTATTTCAGGTACTTGCTCCCCTCCCCGCTTCACAGTGGGATCTTCTGCACTGAACTGACCAGTGGACCAAAATGGACCTGCATAGAGATGTTAACCTGACAAAACCAAACAAAACTTTGGACATAAGGTAGAGAATGTAGGGATTGAGACAGATTGGTCTGTTACTAACTCCTAGGTTATTTGGTTGGACGGCAAACTGATTTGATATTAGATGTGGAAGATAATAGTGCATTAGGAGAGAGGAGGAAATGTCTGTTAACAAAGATTGCCATATTGGTAAGGTAGAAATCTTTCATGTTCATGGATGACTGGGGATGTTCATTTCCTGGTTTAGAGCCCTTCACTAATGATAAGTTCTGCCATAAATAGGAACTTCGTTCAAAAAATAAGAATATTTTATTGTTTGGATTTGTTTTGTTTGTCAAGACAGACTTCTCTGTAACACCTCTGCCTCTCCTGGATCTTGATTTGTAAAGCAAGCTGGCATGGAACTCAGAGTTCTGCCTGCCTCTGTCTCCTTAGAGTGCTGGGATTACAGGCATACACCACCACCGACTGACTGAGAACACTTAATTTTAGACTGCTAAGGGGAAGTGAAAGGGTTTACCTTCAATGCAATGGTTAATCAGGGTGGTAATTTTGGGTTTCCTGTGGTCTTGTGTGACCTTGGGGTTTATGTGTCCTGGATCCAAGAATGAAAATGATTCCAGCATTTCAGGGTGACCAGTAGATTCCTCTTTCATCTCTGGTCACTGCCATCAATACATGCTGAGAAACCAGTTCCCCCAAATGACTTAAGATTGGAAATGGAAGTGTTTGAGTAGGTAGAGAATTAGCAGCAGTGGTCACTTATGATGGGGCATCACCAAATCCATGTTATAGGGCCACCAAAGCCATAAGCACTTTACACACATTCACTCACTCAGGCCACTCAAAGATCCCAGTGGGACCTCACCACAATGAAACATGCATAAGACTGGAAAAATGTAAGCTGTCATTTCCTTTACCATGTTTAACTACATTGACATGATCAATCATTTTCTTACTGACAGTTCACAACAGCAGATACCAGAGGCCAGAGACCTTAGGGCAGTCACACTGACACATCAACACAACTGAAAATTATATTTGATTAGAGACCTCACTATAAAGGTGAGCATACAACACTTGAAAAGGGCCTCATCTGTGGCCTAATCATACACCTTTACAACACACCTAGATAAGAAAGGGATAACTATGCAGATGCATAGTTAAAAGAAACAGTTATTCCCATTACTCTCTGGGGTAAAGGAAAATAATTCTGCTTGCACTATGCAGTGACTTTGCACAGTCTCCCCTCACCCTGTGCTTTCAGAGATTAGCAAAGGGGTTGTGTCCTGTAATTAGTGTCAACTTAGGGACTAACTAACCTTCAGATCTCCAAATATTTTTCCTTGGATTCTGTAAATGGTAAAAACTCTTGTAAATGTTTAAGAGTCATGTTTCAGAGAGTAGATCTCCAGGTACTCACCTGCTCATAAACACACTTGCACGTGAGTTCACAGGTCACACGAGTGGATCTTTTCATCTGTGTATGCCAGGAAAATCCAACCTTTTAAATGCCAGATAGAAGACTGGGATGTGTAGGTGACCACATTCATTTCACTTCAGAGAAAATTCCATGACTTCCAGATGTGAAGCTTGAACCTAGAGAAGGGGAATCTTCTTGGAGACCTAGTCTAAGCTCACTTTTCAGTTGGTCCCTGGAGCTGGGAGCAGAGGCATCTCTGTCCCCAGATACTTTCCCTGCATGTTGGAGAATGTTGAACAACCTGGGCTGCCCATCAACTCATCAGAAAGATTTTGCAATCAAAGCCTTCGGCAAATAAAATAGAGCAAGCAAAATAGTGACCATTAATGCACAAAGCAAGTTTAAAATGAGGTGGAACATTCTAGAGAGGTTATTTTAAAACCAGTTTGCCTCACCATTGGTGAAGGGAAACATATTTTAAATGTTCTTGGTTCTATCATCATGTCATGCTGCTTAATTGAGAAAATGGCCTTCCAAGAAGACATAAAAAAATCATGTATAAAAACAGAAATGAAACTGGCCAACACCATGTGTCTCTGTTAGGGTAAGCAGCTTAGTGGATATGGATGGCCTGTGAATGAATGCTGGAGACTGTGTTTGCCAAGCACAGCTCCAGCTGGCCCTGAAAGCAGCACAGATCAAAGAAAAGAAAGCAGGTCTTAGAGCCAGGCAGATCTGGGCACAGAGCACACTTTTGAAGCCTCACTACTCAGTAACTGGATGACTCTGGGTGGGTAAACTAACATTTCAGCACCTCAGTTGTTACATTATGTAAATTCATTATCTGTTTATTCTGGTAGTGATAGTTAATTTTTGGATTATCTCTACACAATAATTAGTTTTTACAATAGGTGTAGGTAACTAACTGCCATAGAAGAGCAAGTAGGGAGGGGATGTGGTTGTCATGATCAACTCTGATGCCACACCCGAAATGATACAGAAGATTGTGAGAGTCACAGGACCAACATAATTTGGGTAGGAAGGGTTTGATTGAGGGATTCTTGTGAGGATCAGCTTTTGGAAAGAGTTCTGGGGAGATACTACAATGACGTCTCATACCATAAATCCCCTCTATGTTCATTGATTCTTTCAAACTTAAGGACAGAAAGGAAGGTTGAGTTTTACAGTTCAAGAAAGGAAGGCAGTGGTGACAGAGGAGGCTAGTTACATGGCATCTGCAGTCAGGAAACAGACAGAGGTAAGAAATGAGGCTGGGCTATCAAACCTCAAGGCCCACCTTCAGTGACTCACCTCTTTAAGCAAGGATCCATGCACTGAAAGTTCTCCAACATTCTAAAGCAGTGCCAACATCTAGGGACATCATGTTCATATCCTTTAGAACATTTCTATTCAAGGCACAGCACACACTATTCTCTTCCTTGACAGGTCAGTTGAGCTGAGTTAACATGGAAAGTACCAGAAGAAAGTGCTCTGAGTCTCCAGGCCCCTGCTTCTTGGCCCTCTCTCTTTACTGAAGCGAACCATAAAAATGAGCTTCACCATTCCCAAAAGAGGTTCACAAAATCTCCTTAGCTGAACTGAGCTGTGTCATGGAATAGGGACAGTCATTCCATTCTCCTTCTCTCTTACCCACCTTCATTCCAGAGAGGTCTTACTCCATGCCAGGGTAGAAGAAGGAAAAATGTGCAGAGTGACCTAGAAGATTCTGGATCAGCCTGTGGCTTCCCTTGTGATTGGCTACCATGGTCCAATCACTTATCTGCTTGGCTATCTATTATCATTCTAAAATGAGTGTAAGAATAAATGCTCTACTGGTTAGTATTATGTTACCTGGACACAAGTTAGGATCATCTGGGAAGAGGAAACCTCAGTTGAGAAAATGGCTCTACCAGATTGGCCTGTGGGCAAGTCTGTGGGACATTTTCATGACTGATTGACATCAGAGCTCCCAGGCCATTGTTGATGGTGCCACCCCTTTGCAGAGGATCCTGGGTGGTATAAAATTCGCTGAGTCCTCCATGCAGCATAAGCCAGTAAGCAGTGACCCTCTATGGCCTCTGCTTCAGTTCCTTCTTTGAGTTCTTTATCCAGGGTCTAATACTTTTCCAGCAGTCTGAGCCTGAGCCTTGGTGAACCCAGGACTGGCATGCCAATACAGCTTTCTGTGTTGGGTTACAATGTGGTCAATACAAAATGTTAAAACCTTTTTGGAAATGAATGCCTTGTCACTCATATGAGTGAAATTTGGATTTTTTTTTCTCCCAAACATTAGTTAGAAATGTCTTATTTTTCATATCAAATAGTTAACGCTCATTTTTAAGTTCTACTCATGGAACATACCATTGTGCAATGTATTACACAAAATGTATTGAAAGAGATAGATTTAAGTGTTCACAAATAAAAGAGCAATAGAAACTTTTGAGAGGTTATTTTTATGTTCAGGAGGATTTCTTTGACATTGTTTTTATAATTTTATGTATAAAGGAGATTGAAAAATTAGATTTTTCAATCTTTCTTACTCATTATCATTGTTTAGTGTCTTACTGTGATGGCCAGGCTGGTCTTGAATTCCTACCTTTGAGCAATTCCCTTACCTCAGGCGCTCCAGTTTCTGAGGCTGTAAGCATGCACCCCTGCTGATGAAATGAACTATGTTTTTCATCAAATCAATATCTGCTACATAATTATTAAAACTATCAGAGATATTAGTTGCTAAAAAGAAGATTAATTGAAAATTTAATCAACATGTCTTCTGAGGGAGCTTATACATTTCTTAGTAAATAAAAGTTACTATATTTGCCAATATTTTACGAGTGCCAGCATAGGCTCCAAAGCTACACAGAGAAACCCTGTCTCATAAAAAAAAAATAAATAACGACAACAAAAAGAAAGCTCCAGAAATCCAAATACCTGAGCTTGAATCTAGCTCTGTCTCATCTGTCTAATCCAGAAATGGGAAATAAGAGAATTTGCTAGGCTCAAGGGTGATTATAAATATCAGCTAGCTAAGAGAGTTAGACACTGGATAAAAGCCTGATGCTTTAGAGGATCCAGGAATCACTGGCTGTTGAAGACTGTAATTCAGTATTCTTTACTTATTTTGGTTCCCTGTCTGCTTTTTCATGTGTCAATAAATCCTCTGTAGGCCACACAGGATCATTGATTTTCACACTTAGAGATACCCAAGAGGCTCCTGCTGGGAGCCCTGGAGGACTGGGATCCATTGAGGGCTGAACAATATTCAGTGTGTCAGTTCAGGGTAGTATTTTCTGAATCATTTCATTACATTGACTTAAATATATCATACATTAATGTGTTATCTGAACTGTATTTTATCAATAATCATAATAGTATGATTATATATTATATTTGATACACATATCAAATAGTACATACTGTATTATTATATGTGGATACATATCATGATGTGTCATAATGTAATAATATGCCACATTATGAACAATATGTAAGAAGTGTAACTGTCATGCCAGCCATTGCTGCATAATATAACATTGTACATTCTGAATGATTTCATGATTTTTCTACAAGGGCTGATCCTTACATTTTTATTGCTTTACTATTATAATACTCTATTCCTTCCATCTTGCCAATATCTAAATAGGTCAGTCTTTAGATTGACTTTTCTTCACTCAACCAATGTGTATGAGACACATTGGAACTGCACACTTGAGATGTCATTGTATGTAATTTCTTACTGTCTGAAATCAGGGTTTAGGGATCATAAACCCTGTCCGTTAGTCTTGCTAACACATCTAGAATGTAGGACCCTTGGGGAAGAGGATAGATCTCCGAAATCATAGTCATTTCCTGCAGCTGGAGCTCTCTCTCTCTCTTTCTCACTCTTCTCTCTCTCTCTCTCTTTCTCTCTCACTCCTCTCTCTCTCTCTCTCTCTCTCTCTCTCTCTCTCTCTCTCTCTCTCTCTGTGTGTGTGTGTGTGTGTGTGTGTGCGCGCGTGTACGTGTCTGTAATCTATATGTGAAATCTTCTGTAAGAATGGATACTCAATGTTAGTATTTAGGCATTTGTAGTAGCCTGCCTTTGGAATCCTGACAGGATATGCACCACCTGTGCCTATTCACTATGTTACCTTTAAAAAAGGTTCTGTCCACCTCCCATCCCTCTAACTCTCTTTCTCTTCCTCTCTGTCTGTCTGTACCCCCCCCCTCAGTTTCCTCTCTCCTGCTACTCCTGTCCCTAAAGGTTAGTCTTCCCCTTTATTCTTTTTATGATCCTTTCTCCCTAATTAAAAAAAAAAAACTTCCACTTGAACTCTATAGCATGGTGTCTTTCTCTCTGGAGCTGCTTTTTTATAAATCACAATACTCACTTGCTACTGACTCAATGAACAATGCTTGCATGGGCCCAAAGGCCAACAAGAAAAAAAAAAGATATTTCAAGTCTTTTTATTTTTCGATCTCCAAATTAACCATTATGGTGGATGTCAGACACTTTAGAACTAACCCCACCCTGAATAATAAACTATACTGAAATATGAGAAGCCAGCGTTCCTATGTAGGAGAGAATTAATCAGCAGTAAAAAGACCCAATTACTATTAGTATGTAAATGACATAATAAATGTCCAAGGTTCCCCAGTTATGTCTTGTGATCCAAGTGTAAACTGTTTGTGTGTGTGTTTCTAGCACTGTTAATCAAACTGGGTGCTGCATTGTTTTTATCTTTTTGGTTTTTTAAGTGAGAGAAAGAATGAGAAAATGGGTAGGTAGGGAGGACTTAGAAGGAGTTTCGGCCAGGGAAAGAATACAATCAAAATATATTACATATTTAATAAAAGGAAGGAAGGATTTTAGTGGTTGTGTTATTGTTTAAAAGACACCCTGAGATGTTAGAACCAGAGCTACCAGCTCTCCAGGAGACAGCCTGTGACTGAGCCTTGACATGATATCAGAACATTCACCAGTGCTCCACAGAATGGCATTATGAGGCCAAATGTTCTCTAAGAAGTCTGGTGCTCAACCTGCAAATACATTTGTGGCTAGTGACCTAACAGGACTTGTCACATCTCAGTGTCGAGATGACAATGCAGGCAGTACTGGTGGGTGATTAGGTGATGAGATGTGGAGGGCTGTGCAAACCCAGTTAGAATTAACTGATTACTTGAAAGTCTGTAATTATTGAGGCCTTCGAGATGTGGAAGGGTCAGCACAGGCCTCTAAGGGCCAGTGACACTGCAGGAGCAGCAGGCACCAAGGAACACTGTGTAGCCTGCCTTCTACTACTGAAAAACTCTGATCCTGTTTTGATTTTTTTTTTTTAAAGAATTGCTAAGGGACATGCAGAGATTATATTTTCCATGCTTGAATAGTGTCTGGGTTTAATCTAGTCTTCAAATGTCACATCCTCCTGGACATTTGTCTTGAACCCTGCTCTATGATTTCTCAACTGGAAACACCCTGGTTCGCCATCTCTGTCAGATCTCCCATTTTCCGCTAGTAGACCCTAGCCTTGAGAAGGCAAAAGGCAAGCTCAGAAGTTTCTTAGTTTGCTTGCAGCTCTGAAGAAGCTAACACAAGAAACATGAAAGTAATTCCCTAAACAAAAAGGATATTGCAGTAATTTTCACAAAAATATCCTACTTATTTGTGAGCCTACCTCAATTACATTTATCTATATCTACTCAAAAGAATTAATTGTTGGGAAACAGCTTATCACCCTGACCAGGGAAGCAGCAGTGGCTTGCTTGCCATCATCAGAGAAGATTCCTCCTGCAGCAGACAGGAACAAACACACAAAACCCACAACCAGACAATATGCAGAGAGGGAGAGACATTGGAACATCTCCCCACCCACCAAAACAGGACTGTCTCCATCAAATACTTCCCATTGAGGCTCAGAGAACCCTGTGGAAGAGGGTGTGAAAGAAGTTAAGAGCCAAGGAGATGGAGGCACCAAGAAATCAAGACCTTGTTAAACACAGCATGAACAAAGCATATGCATATGTATGAGCTTAGAGAAACCAAGGTAATATGCAAAAGGCCTGCATGGGTCTGTACCAGAAGGGGTCCTAGAGCGAAGAGAAGTGGACACATGTCCCCATCATTAAGCCAGAGCTATCTCTGGCTTAATCGTCACTTGCAAATGAAAGAAAAAAAGATGATTTTCTCCAAGGGAGTCAAGGGAGAAACAAACCACTCTTAAAGCAAGTGTCTTGCCCAGCAGTAGATGACCAACACAAAATGAACTCAACTGCATCTTTGGAGGTTCTTTGTCTCATAATGTCAAGTCAAAATATATTTTATTTTAACCTTACAGGCCATTTGCACATATATTGTGGCTTCTGGTTTGTGTTTGTATGTGATTCCTGTGTGGGGGAATATATGTCTCTGCATGTCTTATATGTCTTGGGTGTTTTCTTTGGCTCTTTTTCTCATTTGGTTGCTTTTTCTATTCAGATTTATTTGTCTTTGTTTCACCTTATTTTACTATTATTTCTTAGATGCCTATTTGTTTTCTTTTTCCTTTGTACCTGTTCTTCTCTCATACATCCCAACCTTGCTCAGCTCTCCCTCACTCCTCTCGGTCTCCCTCACACTTCCCCTCTCCCCCAGACCCACTGATCCTGTTTTCCATCACAGGAGAGCAGGCCGCCATTGAGAGAAGTAAAGGATGCTAATCTGGATGTCATGGAAGAGGAGGAACTGGGAGGAGTAGAGGGATGGGAATCATATTCACAATATATTCTACTAAAAATATTATCTGCAAGTTTTTAAAAAGTAAAAAAAGTATTTAATTGGTATAGCTATTAATTAGTGAGATATAAGTTTAAAATTATTAAATACTAGATATAAAACATGAAAACAAATAATCCAGAACTCTACACAGATCAGAACTCTACACATATTTATAATTTCAAAATAGATGAAGAATGAAATAAATTATTGATCCATTATAAAAACATAATTAACACCAAGTCTACTTGGGACATAAATGCCTGGTTTGGATCAAGTATGGGATCAGGGCTTGAGAAGAATAAAATTCCTGTATCAACAAAACAGAAACAACTAACTTAATTCTGAACTGGGTTTTAGTTATCATAGTTAATGCATACAGGTATTTTGTTTGCTTCAACTGAAAGTCTCCAAGTACAGTCAGGGTTTGGGAGTGGGAGTGTGAAGCAGGATTGATGTCAAGGAGCCCACTGTTTTGGAGTGGGGGTGTGAAGCAGGAATGATGTTGAGGACCACAGATTTACAATGTGCAAATGTGCTGAATTTTCAATACAACTTATTCATTCTGCTTTAAGTGAAAGCATCTTTACTGATACATAGCTCTTCCCATCCCACTGTTGACCTATTTAAAGTGCATGATTCAAGGTTTCTTAACACACAGAAGGAGCTGTAGGGCTGTCACCACAGGAGTGTTTGAACATTTTTATGTCTCTAAATTAAAACTCCAAAATCCTTCATGTACAGCATCCCTCTTCCCTGTTCCTCCCCTCCTCCCTGACACTTGGCTCTACTCATTGGCTCCCACCTACTCTCTGCTAAGTCCATATTTATTTGGGACACAATTTTAATATTTTATATTTTAATTTTAATATTCCTGCTATTTAAGCTCAGTTTTACAATCCTTGCCTGAAGTCCCCTTTCTCTGGTAAGATTGCAGTTTTCTGGTGACCACCATTCTTCTGATGGCTTCCTGAGATCAGCATTTATTTAAATACTAAGTATGACCAAAGTCTTATGGTACATGCCTTGCTTTACTGGCTTATGCTGTCTCATATAACATTATCTGGGATTTTATTTTTGTGGTAGGATACTACCATGTTATGTATCCATTCAGCCATGCACAGATGGGCACTTAGGTTGATTCTAAACCTTGGCCACTCTAAGTAATAGGACAGTCAATATGACAGGAAATGTGTCCCTTTGATATGTGTATCCAATTCCTTTAGATATAAACCAGGGCTGGGAATTCATGATCCTAGCATCAAAATAAAGAAACAGCTTAGAGAAGGGGAGCCAACACTCAAAAACTATACATCAATATGGTGCTCATATAGTAAATTTATAGGGAATTCAAGTCATTTAACAAGAAAACAAATATGGTTTTTATTTTTAAAAATTGGTGATCATTTCCCCAAACAAGAAGTAGGCCACAGACTGAATACACTGATACAAGTTCACAGTCATTATACCCATGCACTCCTCCCCACATACACATACAAGTGCAGACACACAGATAAACACATATGCAAACACCCCACCCCTCCACACACTCACAGGATTAGCTCTAGCTTTGACATTGATCAACTGATGTTTTATCAGACACTATTACCATTCTGATCACAACTCCACATTTAGAAACTCTTTTTTCCAAGTTTTTGGTCATTGAACCATCTTTCACAAAATTCTTTCCTATTATTGTAGTCTTGGTTACTCTTGCCTCAATTTCTTCACTTCACATGCCTTGGTTAAAAGAAGGGAAAGTCAATTTGTCAGGACAGCCTGGCAGGTTGTACAGACTGCCTATATGGAGTGAGTTTGTGTTCCAATCAATTCAGAAAAGAGGTGCAGAGCATCCAGTGTCAAAGGAGCCTTTAAAATGAATGGCTTGCATTTTTTTTGTCTTATTGACTTTAGACATGGTGACCTCAGGTACTTTGGATGAAATTCATTGCTGATCTGGACCTCTACTAGCAGACAAAAATCCAAGACCTTGTGTCTTTCCTTTCCAGTATCCATAGAATGTTCATTTGTAACCAAAATGATATTGCAAAACTAAAAAATACTGGACTCTAAAATTGAATTTTGTCAGTCTACCTGTAGATTTTGCTGTTGTCAGACTTTGGATCACCAGCTTCCAAATAATGACAGGAAGACTTCTAATTGATTATGAAAGCTCAGCCTTAGCTTAGGCTTATTCCCAACTAGCTCTTATAACTTTAATTAACCCATATATATTAATCTACATTCTGCCATGTGGCTTGCTATTTCTCCTCCATGATGTACATATGACTTCCCTCAGGTCTTGCTGGTTAATTTCCCTCTCTTCTTCCTAGAGTTCCTATTTCTTCTTGGAAGTCACCCATATCCTCTCCTGCCTAGCTATTGGCCGTTCAGCTAATTATTAAACCAACCAGCAGGTGCCTTGGCAGAGATACATTTTCACAGTATACAAAAATATTACCCACAACACTTTGTTTAGAAGATGGAATTTTCTACATAAATCAAATTAGGTATGTTCTTTGTCACACTAAGAACTTGCCAGGCAAGGTTCCATGAGCTTACATACTGAACATCCTTGTAAAGATGGAAGTTTAATGTTTCAGAGTGAGGTGTGTGGTAAGTAGATGATCACTGCAGAGCATGGAGGACTCTCTGAGGGGGTCTTCCCCTGAATCCTAAGCCAAAGGTCTGGCTTTGGCTAGTGAGAACCCTGTTCTTCTGGTCTATCCCCATGGCACTATTTCAGATTCTGATAGTTGTTTCTTGAGTCATCCCTCGCTTTTCATCATCTGTGTATATCATCCTGGCTTCATCAACTGTGACTTACCCAAAGAACATTGGCCATTTTCATTAGCAAATAGAATAAAAATCAAGAACTCACAATTATATATACTCAAGATGGGGGCTGTTTCTGCATTCAGGCTCTATTGGCTGATGGAGACCATGTATATACTAGTCCCCTCACCCAACCCCCCACACAATAGACAGATACTTAAGAATTTCTTTGTGTAGTTACCAGTATCTCCATAACCCTAACTACAAGTTCTCATTGAAGCCATAGATGCTACTCTAAAGCTATATTCATGAGCCAAGCTCCTGCTCTGGATAATCTATCAACTTACACTGCACCTAAGAAAAACCACCAGTTCACTCAAGGTTCTCTTCCAGTAAATGCCACAAAGCAGTGTTGTTAATATTTAAACTCCAGGGAGTACCTTCATCAAATAATAGACTGTGATTACTCAGTTTCTTATAAATTCAGTCTATGCACTACATTAGTGTCAGAAGTTACACACTTCAGCCTCTCCTTTACTTACACTATGTAGGTGTGCTTCATGTCTGTGTAATACAGTCACAATCACATCTGTTTATGGAATTCTGCATTCATCTACTTGATGTAAATATCTCCACTTACTGTTGCCATGAGGAAAAAAAGATTATGTCAGAATATATTACTTCAGTTTCCAAGGAGAAACATGGAAACCCGACATTGAAAATATCTTCTTGAATAGTTGGATAATTGACCAATAAAATCATATAGGCCAGGTATCTTCTATTTTAGAAGACTAATCATTGCTAATACATTTTCTTTAATGGACAGAGTTCTGTCTGTATTGTCTATTTGGTTTTCTGTTCATTTTGGTGATTTGTGTCTTGTATGCTTCAAGTTACCATTCTCATTCATCCAAGTTATCAAATTTATCTGCATATGTTAAATAAGTCAGTTTCTATTGCTTAATAATTCTTCATTCCATGTGTTCAGAGATAATGTTCATTTTTCCATTCTGATAGTAAGCATTCCTTCTAACTCTTTATTTCTGGTAGACCTGTCTAGAGTTTTGCCAATTTTGTTGATCTTTTCAAATACTCATCTCTTGGTTTTGTTGATTTTTTTCTATTGCTTCCCTGTTTGGAATTTCATAGATTTATCCAATATATTTTTCTGTTGCTTGCTTTACCCTTCAATTGCTTTCTTCATTATTTCCCAAGGTGAAAGCTTGGGGAGCTGCTTGAAAATATTTCTTTTTATAAATATATACTCTTAATGCTATAAATTCTCTCTATCACATACATCCTGTAAAGAAATGTACTTTAACTTTTACTTTGTTCAAGCAAATGCCAATGTCTTCTGAAATTTAAATTTTCTGAGTACTCACCCTACCTAGAAGTAGGTTATTTTATTCTCATATAGTTGAGAACTTTCCAGATGAATATTGTTTTTTTTTAATTTAATTTTGTTATCCTTGGATAATACTTGTTGGGTGGTTTTAGAAAAGGCAAAAACAGACATGACTAACTGATGGTGATATTCACATCTGCTGCTTCGTAATATGTTTCTTGTAGCAATTATTGAAATAACAAGCATATTGAAGGATACAACCAAGTAGGAGATTGATCACTCTCTCTTTCAATTCTCTTTTTAACATACATTTTGATGTTTCCATTAGGTGAATGTACACTAGATGACTGTTCTTTAGAAGCACACTTCACAAATTGAGATTGAGCTGGATTGTATACAGTGCGTTACAATGTTCTTTCATGTTCCAGAATGTTTTCCTTGTTTAATCTGCTTGTCCTGAGTTAATGTGACTGTTTTGATTGTCTATATGACATGGCCTCTATCCTTCTACCGTGCCATTTCCCCTTTATTATTGTAGACACATTGTTGGGTGTTTTTGTCAAACATTGATAGCATTTAGCTTTTAAAACATGTGTTTGTTGTTTTCACAATTAAACTGATATTTGTCAAAATAGTTATTTGATTGTTTTCTCTTATGCATTAACACATGCCTGAACACCTATGTATGTTCGACCAATTTAACTCCACTTAAAAGCATCATAACACCTAACCAAGCTTCATGGTGTTGTGGAGAGTTATTTTTGAGTGGATATTTGGTTTCAACTTTCTAGACAAAGATGGCAGTGACAACATTTTTCTGACTGCTGAAATGTGGGTTCAAAAGAACTAGAGGTAAGCCTTTGTTTTATACAGTACCACAAGAACAGAGAGTAAGAATAAAAAGACATCTTAACTCCCCTTTTTCTTCTCCCTTGGAGCTCTCCTTTTTTTCTACAGTGCAACATTCTTGCTTGTACACAATTTTTCTCTCCAAACAACTTCTGGAGTTCTTTCGAAGACTTAAGTTTGCATTAATAGATTATTTTTTTCTTTTGAGAATTCATCTCAGTAGACACATAATTCTAGTTTTTTTCTCCATCAATATTTTAAATATTTTAGTGGACACTTTACTTGCTTGTAGGTTTCTTGTGAAAATATTCTCATTTTCTCCGTCTCCCCTTTGCTTCCTTCCTCCTCTTGTAACTTCTCCTCTATCCTTCTCTTCCATTACCTCTTCCTCCTTTTTTCCTTTTCTTCCTCCTTCCTCTGCTCCTTTGCTTCTTCCTCCTCTTTCTCTTCTTCTTTCCCCTTCACTTCTTCTTTCCACTTCTCTTCTTCCATTTCAGCTTCCTTCTCTTCACCCTTTCTATATGGATGAGTGTGGTTTCTTCCAATATTTTTATTTTTCCCTTTGAGAAATATGATAAGCCCAGAAGATTTCTGACCTTTCCCTCCCTGTTTTGTGTGTCCTAAACCACCTTGATCTGGGAATCTGATGGGTCTGTAGAGTTCATATTCATGATTATTCTATAGGCTTTTTCAGCTAACTTCTTTATTCTCTACTTGACATTTCATCTTTTAAACCAAGTTCTCTTGGATTTAAAGGTGGGAAGATTGTGGTCTCACACTCTGAGAGCATGACTCCTTCCTTGTTTAATTTGCAGAGCCATCAGAGATTTTCTCCATGTTAGTCAAAGGACATGGGCTAGTTGCTTCCTTTTGGCTCTCCTTGGAGTGTTCAGTCTACTCTGGACTTCTAAGTCCCTCAGTTCTTCATGCTATCTGCATTTTTTTCATTCTAACACACTATCCTGGCCATTTGAGGTATTCTGCCAAACTCCCAGAATACCTTAGCTGCTTTTCATTGAATGTGTTTTGAAATCAGCTGGATTCTTTACATTTCTTTCTCCTCTCACCCCCTTCTCTCTTCCCCTGCTTCCTTATTTCATGCTCCCTTTCTTTTACTTAAAAAATTAAACTTTTAATTAAATTGATGCTTCTAGGTTTGTTGTTTTTTTCTTTGAAAGCTGGATCTGATCTATCCAGTAGATCTAGCCAGGATCTGAAATTTATCAAATGCCTGATATAGAGAGATTTATTTTCTCCCTGGTTCTTGTTTTGCCCTTCTTGTTGAGTTTGGGTCCCCTAAGGAGTCCCATGAGAGAGTATCTGTGCTGGGACTCAAGGCTGGTACTCCACCCAAGTCTCTGTGATGAGAAAACAGGGCAGAAGATTCTGTGAGCCTTGATGGAATCCAGCCCTTTACTGAGCCTCTGACTAGACTGTGATGGCACAATTCTTGCAACATCATAGTTTCTCCTTAAACTTTCTTCAGTGGAACAGGGACACTGGAGAGCACTGTAGTGTGAGAAAAACCTCTTCCCCTCAGAGAAGACCCTTTGTTGTAAGGATGCCTCTTGACTGTCACTGAATGACCATTCTTTCCTTCTTCAAAGGCTGTTTGGATATATTTCTTTTCTTTTTACTGTTTAAAACCAATATGGTCTCCACCAAGACTGAACTTATGCACTTTCGCCTCACTCCCCTCTATATCCAGCCCTATCTCTCCACCCCATTTGCTGAGCATTCCTGGTTGGGCCCAAGGACTCGACTCCAGGACTGACTCCCCTAGAAATCTCACTGCACTAATGGGTCCAGGAAAGGTCATGTACTGTCAGTTTGCTCAGGTGTTGCTTGTGATTTGAGAGTCCCTATGCCTCTTAGATGATGGAACAATAAACAAATCCTGTAGCCATTGGGTGTATAAGATGACACACAGAGAGTAAGTACTGCCATTTAACAGCAATGGCTCCTGGGATGAGACTGGAGAACCCTGATTCCAGCCAGATCTTACTACCTGATTAGTGATAATTTACTCACAACATGAAGCAACAACCATTAGCCTAGGAATACAAGGCTTTAGGAACAGTAGGCCAGTATGAGTCATTGCCACCTCCTTCTGCCAGGATGTGGGATGCCTGCCTGGATACAGTAGCTCCGGATGCTTGGCCGGCTTGTCAGCTGCTGCCATCTGTCTGCCTCTCATATAAATCCTCTCCCTTGTTGTTGGTATATATCATGTTTTGTAGATGATTCTCTGAGAGAAGACTGATCTTTAAAATTCTTGTGCAGCCAGGTCTCTGCATGTCTTTCCCACAGGTTTGCAAGGCAGCTTTTCATGTGTCTCAGTGTGATTCACATTGTGTGCTGGCTAATTTACTGCTACCCATGGCAGCCAGGCTTGCCCCTCCTATAGATCTGCTCAGTAGGAATCAAAATTAAGTTTAATAGATTGTACATGGTAATTTGAGACTGGCCACAAGTGCTGTGGAAAAGGCCAGATATATAGTGCTGTTGACTAGCACAAGGCAGTTATTGTGTGTGTCATCCTGTTTGGTGTTCCTTCCCCCTTGGACATTTGCCAGCATCTGAAATAAGAAAAGTAAAGACTTCTCTGTGTTACCCTCTGAAGAAGATTCCCAGGCATGGAGGAGGGGGTTGCTCATGGTGAAGGCCGGGGACTGTCACACTATCTTGGCAATAAGCTCAGAGCTTTGTTTATTTGTATTCTCATCAATCCTTCAATAGTAAAGTGAGTGATGACTCTGTATAGATAACTTTAGCCACAATGAATTTAGCTGGACAGAACCACAATGTTTGGTCTTTGGGTCCCAAGAATGGACTGAAGAGCTAAGTCAATTTATTACAGCCTGCAATTCACAGAACAACTGGACAGAAACTCTCTGGTAAATCTACAGCTTAGTGACACCCCTTAAGCTGCTGAGAAAACAAAACAATGTTCATTAAAATGGTTCGTAAAAGCCTCAGCGTTGAGGATGACAGTAATGTTTATTTCTTCATCATTCTGTGTTTATCAAACTCTTGAGAGAGGGAAGGAGAAAGACAGAAAAGGGAAATGGGTAGAAAGACCATGGAGAGAGATTGAACTTGATGTTATTGTTCAAAAACAAAAAAGTTACATACACTATATCCCACCTACCCTTCTATCATATACTAAAGTGTTTCCCATGACTCTATTTACTTTCTGCTTTAATCAAAAGATTGCTTAAGAAAATGGAAACATTTTAGGGAAAACTATGAGCTTAACTCCACCTGAAACTACACAGAACATACAGTGATTTAAGAAAACCATGCTTTATCTACAGATTCAATGCATTCCCCATTAAATACTGGCACAATTTTTCACAGACCTTGAAAGAACAATAATCAACTTTATATGGAAAAACAAAATCCCCAGGATAGCCAAACAACCCTGTACAAAAGAGAAACTTCTGGAGGCATCACCATTACTGACTTCAAGCTCTATTTTAGAGCTATAGTCCTGAGACAGCTTGGTATTGGCACAAAAATAGACAGGAAGACCAATGGAATTGAATTGAAAACCCTGAAATTAACCCACATACCTAAGAACACCTGATTTTTGAAAAAGAAGCTAAAATTATACAATGGGAAAAAAGAAAACATCTTCAACAAACGGTGCTGGCATAACTGGATGCTGGCATGTAGAAGACTGCAGATGGATCCGTATCTATCATCATGCACAAAACTTAAGTCCAAATGGATCAACATAAATCCAGCCACACTGAACCTCTTAGAAGAGAAAGTGGGAGGTACCCTTGAATGAATTGGTACAGGAAACAGATTCCTGAACACAAAATCAGTAGCACAGACACTGAGATTGACAATTAATAAATTGGACCTGAAACTGAGAAGCTTCTGTAAGGCAAAGGACATAGTCATCAAGACAAAACAGCAGCCCACAGAATGGGAAAAGATATTCACCAACCCCACATCTGACAGAGGAATGATCTCCAAAATTTACAAAGAACTCAAGAAGCTAGTCTCCAAAATACCAAATAATCCAATTAAAAAGTGGGGTACAGAAATAGAGAATTCTCAATAGAAGAGTCTAAAATGGCTGATAGACACTTAAGAAAGTGCTCAACATCCTTAGCCATCAGGGAAATGCAAATTAAAACAACTCTGAGATACCATCTTACTCCTGTCAGAATGGCTAAAATCAAAAATACCAAGGACAGTTTATGATGGAGAGGATATGGTGAAAAAGGAACACTCCTCCATTGTTGGTGGGAGTGCAAACTTGTAAGACCACTTTGGAAATCAGTATTGAGATTCCTCAGAAAAATTACAATCAGTCTACCACAAGATCCAGCAATTCCACTCTTAGACATATCCCCAAAAATGCACATTCGTACAACAAGGACATCTGTTCAACTATGTTCATAGCAGCATTATTCGTAATAGCCAGAACCTGGAAGCCCCTCAACCAAAGAATGGATAGAGAGATTTGGTACATTTACACAATGTAGTACTATTTAGTGGGAAGAAAAAAACAATGAAATCTTGAAATTGAAAGGCAAATGGATGGCACTAGAAGAAACCATCCTGAGTGAGGTAACCCAGTCACAAAAAGACAAACATGGTATATACTCACTCACATATGGACTTTAGGAATGGAGCAGGGGATCACTAGCCTACAATCCTCACCACCAGGGAGGCTTGGAAACAGGGAAGACCCTAAGAGAGACATGCATGGTACCCCAGAGAAGGGGAAAGGGACAGGATCTCCTGAGCAGATTGGGAGCATGGGGGGAGGGGAGAGGGAACTGAGAGAAAAAGAGGGGGAGAAGAGGAGGGGAGATGAGGACATGAAGGAGCAGGAAGCTTGAGTCAGGGGAAGAATAGAGGAGACCAGGATGAGAGATACCATAGTAGAGGGAGCCATTATAGGTTTGAGGAGAGATCTGGCACTAGGAAGATTTCCAGAGATCTACAAGGATGACACCAACTGGCAATATAAGCAATAGTGGAAAGGCTACCTTAAATACCCTTCCTAGATAATGAGATTGATGACTATTTATATGCCATCCTAGGGTCTTCATCCCATGGCTGATGGAAGCAGAGGCAAACACCCACAGCTAAACACTGAACTGAACTCCTGGAACCCAGTTTCAGAGAGGGAGTGATGAGAAAGGGGTCAAGACTGAGCTGGTGAAATCCACAGAAACAGTTGATCTGAACAAGGCGGAGCTCATGAACCCCACGCTGATGGCTGGGAGGCCAGCATGGGACTGATCCAGACCCCAAAATGTGGGTGACAGCAAGGAGGCCTTGGCAATCTATGGGGCCTCTGGTAGTAGGTCAGTATTTATCCCTGGTGTACGAATGGACTCTGGGAGCCCATTCCACATGGAGGAATACTCTCTCAGCCTGGGCACATGAGGGAGGGCCTAGGACCTGCCCAGGATGTTATGACTGACATTGGGGATTCCCCATGGAAAGCCTCACCCTTCCTGGGTTGAAGAAGGAGGGTGGGAGGCATGGTGGGGATGGGGGAGGAGGGGAGGTGGAGGGAACTGGGATTGACATGTGAAACAGGCTCGTTTCTAATTTAAATAAAAAATAAATTAATAAAGAAAGAAAACCAAACTTTACTGAGAAAGCTACCAGCACACTGTAACTCAGCTTCACTAAAACGGCCACATACCTGACTTCCTTGAAGCCAATAGATTAGAAATTGAAACGGGTAATTGTTTCTGTTCCTCACAATCTTTCTTAATGGTGCAGCACCATGGAATGCATTCCTGCATTTCCATTTGTGGTTTTTATTCGACTCAATGAGTCAGTTACTTAGGAGGTAGATAGGAGGGGTGTGAAGATGGGGCCTGAGAACCAGCCCTTCATTGCCTATTCTCCTCCTGCTTTTGGCTTTATAGACATTAGGAAAAATTGAAAATTAAATTTCTTTGTCTTTAAAATGCTTCAAAATTAGAGCAACAACCTATATTTAATTTTTCAAAGTCAATGGATGGGTGCAGTCATTTCTTGGGTTTAGTTATGGTACCTGTGAAAGTATCTGGCTTAGCAACAGTCAAGGAGAACACAGAAGCAGAAATGCAAGTTGATGGCTTGGCCATTGGAGGGTGGGATGTGACTCCTTGACAGTCTGCCATCCCTCTCCCTTAAAGAGAAATTCTGTTTCCCCCACTGTTAAAAACTCTTACTGTTAAACTGGATTTTAGACTAAAGACCTGACTTTACGCATTGTGTTTGACATTTTATTTATTGAAAAACTTCTGAAAGTGCCATGAGTCTCTATCGGAAATATGTGACCAGGTTCCCTCTTCAAGGTTGGCTCACTCATTTTGCAGACTCTAGCAATGATAGCAGCTAATGGCTCTGAGCTACATCTTTTTATATAACATAATTTCTTTATTGATTCTTTGGGAATTTCACATCATGCACACCAATTCTGCTCATCTTGATGACTGTTAAAAGCAAATGACTAAATGACCACACCCTGGGCTTTAATTTGAGAACCTTGCAATGTGCCATCCAGAGCTCCTAACAGAGCTGGGGAAGATGCATTGGAAAACTGGGGGCACCTAGTTCTAAGCACTCCATCCTGTTCTCCTCAATGGAGTCAAAGTGTCTCCCTAAGGGCATTCATTTCTCAACAGGCATCTAGCTCATTGCCTGTGCTCAGAGTCTATCTCTAAAGGTACTCAATATGATAATTATCATTTTCTTCACTTAATTTGTTTACTAGTTACACTTAAATGCATTGTGTTCAGCTTTGGAAATACAGAAGTAAGTATGTTATATGCATATATGTGTGTATATTATATATACATATTTACTCAATATGGCATATTGAGAAAACTTATTAGTAGTTTACATTAGTCTTTAACAAAAGAAGAAGCCAGAAAACATTCTTATTTTCCACCTATGCCAGCACCACATGAAATTTATGGTTCACTTCCATTTTCTCATTTGTATTTGTAGGGCCCTAGGGCAAGAATTCAGTGCTGGCACCTTGTGCAATCAACACTTCACAGTGATTAGCATTTCTGAGTCCTTGGGCTTTTACTTTTCTTTGTTTTGAGGAGATGTAAACTTCCTCTTTCCCAGTCCTTTGTAAATACAGCATGGATCACTGTGAGCCTGACTCAGCCACTGTGCACAGAGCACTGGTCCCTACCCCACCACTATGTACTTACATATGTTGTCTACCTATGATTGATCTCCTGACCACAGTTTTCTCCTCCAGAACCATATCTTCTTTTTTGCTTCCATGAATGAGTGAGAGCATAATTTTGTTTTTATGCATTGATTTATCTCACTGAAAATATTCTCCATTCAGTTTCTGCAAATGACAGATTATAGTTTTTTATAAAACAATCATCCATTGGGTGTATACTTTTATGCATTCTGCCATGTCCCCCTGATCCAGTTTATTTCTCACTCACAGATTCCCATAGCTGTTTATAAAATAACACTCTGAGGTTTAATATCAATAACAATAGTTGGGCCAATGGCTCAGACATACACCCACAATTAAATGAACCCATTTCTATCAATCAGTGTATTGCCTTCAGGCTGTGGAATTTAGCTGTAAGAGTAGCTTATAGCACAATATCTATGAAATTAATTTGGGGATTTTCAGGTGGCCTGGATGTGGAGATCAAGAATAGTATCTTTGAGAATTACAAAAGTAAATGTATAGACATCTCTAAACAAGTAGTGACTTTCACAGAAGAATGAGACTCAATTAGGACTCTATGCCAGGCTTCTAGGTAGCTCAGTGTCTCTTTGCAACAGCTCACCCTTTTTTTCCTAAGAAGCTGGAGACTTATTAAGATGGAAGATGAAAATAATCCAACAGATAAAAGCTAGAATGAATCCGTATTTATGAAGCATCATACAAATATGCATACCAGAAGGTAATAGCACTTTAAATGAGGGGGATGTGTATGAGAAAGCCTGTGGAATAAGGACAGTATCAATTTCTCCTTCTCATTTTTATGTATTATACAAATATGTAATCATGAAATAGGTCTAGATCATTGAGTGGAATCTCCCTGAATTAGATGGTTGTTTTTCCTTTTTGAACTTAGTACAGAAAATCACAGAACAGCTAGTCTCACTTTAATATGGGATGAAAAATTTCCAGCCAAGCTGTGTGCTACTCTTCTGAAGGAAGTATCAACTCAAGTCCTTCTTTCTTGTTCATGAGGAGTCAGTCTTCTACCTTTTATTTTCATGACACATTAAATCTCAGTGTTAGTTGTGGGTTTGTCATCAGCAGCCAAAGTGCATGAAATCATGACATGACTGGAGCCTCTGGGAAGGTAGACTCTACTTACATCTTTCAATTATAGAATGTGTACTGCCTCTGCATTTGATTTTAGTGAAATGACCATTCAGTTTCATAAAGATAACTTAGCCATCCAAAGCCAACAACTCCCTGGATGTATGTTTTCCACTACCTGACTGGCCACTTGAATCACATGCCGAACCCATATTAGATATAAGATGTGGATGTAAATGATGGATTAAAAACAATAATGGTGGTGCATGCCTTTAATCCCAGCACTCAGGAGGAGAGGCAGATAGATCTCTGTGAGTTCAAGACCACAGGACAGGCTCCAAAGCCACAGAGAAACCCTGTCTCGAAGAACAACAACAACAAAGCAATAAAAGGGAGTGATTTTGAGGTTTCCCTGAGATAGAGAAGAAATGTCTTTACTTCTAGAGTTTGGGACCTGAATGATTTGGCTGGTCCTAAAATCATAAAGATGTAACCACCGAATAGTACCCATGGAAATTGATGGGGATAGATGATAGATACATACATACATACATACATACATACATACATACATACATACATAGATGAGAGCACAGGGAGGAATGGGTGATGGAGAGAAAGGAGTGAGAAGGATGGCAAAGAGGAAAGAGAAGACAGGCAGAGAAGTCATATCTCAAACATATTTTTGCATAAATAATGAAAATTCTTTAACTCTGAAATGACTAAGATTGAAAAGCATGGTGAGCAATGGTCCCAGTTCTCCTTAAGGTGAGACTCACATTCCATGTAGACTCACATACTCCCACAGGTCTGTGTCCCAGAAATCAGCCTCAATCCCTTGAGCTGGGATTCTGGAACCCTTCACATCCCTTAATCTGGTGGGTAAATGCCTGGTCTTCTTTGGTCAAAGTAATCGCAGGATGACTCAGTTCAGAGGGAGGCTGACTAGAGAGCACCTTACCATATTCGATGTATGTAAGAATACCATGGATTAAACATACTTAATTCTCATAATTCTGGAGGCTGAGTATTTCAAGACAGGTTAGTGGAAGTTTTAGCACCTCCTAAGGCTGAGGTATTTCTCAGTTTCCTTGATTTTGTTGCATCATAAAGTGGAGAAATTAGAGAGCTCTGTAAGATCACTAAGAAAAGTAAATTCAACTCTCAAAAGCTCCACCCTCTGGGTCTTATTGTCTGCTAATACTGTCACACAAGGGATTTAGATTTCCATGCATAGATTTGGAAAAGATGCAAACATTTGATGGGGCACAAGGAAACACCTCCTAGATAATAAGAAGCAAAAATAGGTTACACATAAAATATGGATGGGAGAGAGATGACAAAGCCATGTATGCCCACTTGATCTTGCATTGTTTTTGTCATTTCTGTCCTTATCCGTATATCGCTAGCTTTGACTAGTCACATGCTTCAAATCACTTGGGAAATATTGACCTATCTCTCTCTTACTCTCTTTTTCGTGTGTGTGTGTGTGTGTGTGTGTGTGTGTGTGTGTGGAGGGGGGGAGTTCCTTATATAGACACATATTTTACTAACCAATTTGCTGTCAGACTGACACAAGCTAGAGTCATCACAGAAGAAGGGGCCTCAGTTGAGGAAATTCCTTCATGAGATCCAGCTGTATGCTATTTTATCATTAGGGATCAATATGGGAAGGTCCAGACCATTGTGGGTGGTGCTATCGCTGGACAGATGGTCCTAAGGTCTATTAAAAAACAGATTGAGCAAGCTATTTGACACAAGATAGTAAGCAGCACTCCTCCAGTGCTTCTGCATTAGCTCCTACCTCCAGCATCCTGCCCTGGTTGAGTATCTGTCCTGACTTCCTTCAACAATCAACAACAATAGAGCAGTGTAAACCCAATAAGTCCCCTTCTCTACAACTTGCTTTTTTCTGTTTTATATTTATTTTTATTATTTTAAAAACAGTCTTACCCTACCACCAATCCATACATCAGAGAGGGTGAGGCTTCCCATGGCTAATCATCCAAGTCTGCCACATCATTTGTGGAAGGGCCTAGATCCTCCCTGTATCTAGACTGAGCAATGTATCCCTTCATAGGGAATGGTCTCCAAAAAGGGAAATAGACAAGATATCCTGAGTAAATTGAGAGAGTGTGTGGGGAGAGGGGGGATGCCAGGGGAGTGAGGAGGGGAGAAGGGGAGGGGGAAGGAGTTGAGGGAAGGACAGAGATGGAGAACAAGGAAAGAGATACCTTGATAGAGGGAGTCATTGTAGATTTAACAAGAACCTGAAACTAGGAAAATTCCCAGGAATCCACAAAAATGATCCCCAACTAAGAATCTAAGCAATAGTGGAAATGGTACCTTAACTGCCTTTTCCCTATACTTAGATTGATGACTACCTTAATAGCCATCATAGAGCCTTTATCCAGTAAGAGATGGAAGAAGATGCAGAGATCCACAGCTAAGCACTGGGCAGAACTCCTGGAGTCCAGTTGTAGAGAAGTTGGAGTGATAATATGAGCAAAGGGTCAAGGCCATGTTGGGGAAACCCACAGAAACAGCTGACCCAAGCAAGTGGGTACTCACTGACTCCAGACTGACAGCTGGGCAACCTGCATAACACTGAACTAGGCACCCTACATGTGGGTGACAGTTAGAGGGCTTGGACAATTTATGGGGCCACTGGCAGTGGAACCAGTATTTACCCCTGGTACAACTTGCTTTTTTATCGTGGTGCTTGTCACAGCAAGAGAAACTCTAACTAAGACACATATAGACTTCATTAACTCTCCATTCCCAAACTTGGAGCTAGTTCATGGGTGAAAGAACCATATATTGCACAAGAAGCATGAACTGCTGTCAGGAGCATCCCAGAAGCCCTTTGAGTTTCAGGACATTGGAGAGAGGCACTGGCACTGCCCTTCTTTATGAGTTTCCTACATGGGTCATCACATCAGCTCATGGACCCAGAAATTTCAGACAAGGTTGTCCTACTTACATCTCATTTCTCTGCATCTTAGTTTCTTTCCCTCTTATCTTATTGACTAAGCTGAATAATATAATTAAACAACACACTTTGGGGTATTACTGTCAGGATAGTCTAACTCATATATATTTTTTAGAGTTGTACATAATCATATTAAACTAAATCATCTCAGGCTAACTCAATTGATCTTCAAGAGAATATTGAATTAAGTAATTGATGTCAGAAAAGTTTGGATTTTTCCTATGCCTTGTTCTCTTATATGAATATGGCACGATTCACTTATGCTGAATGGCACCAAATGATTTTATATCTGAATGAATATACTCATGTCATGCACAACAATACATATACCTTAACTTGTACCCACAATTTATTTGCTCATTTTATTAATTCTGCATATTTAATTACATTTTATGTATAGTTTGCCATGACACCATTGAACAACTGTAATGTTCTAAAGGTAGACTCATCCTTCAGTATTACTTCTGATAGTTTAAGTCAAACATCCATTGTAATCAATCATTCATAAAAAGTTAATGCTGAAAAAACTAAAAGGCAATCCAAAAATAATATTTCCATCGTTAACAACAATAATGGCAAATTATGTATGAATGCTAAGAGTATAAGATCTAAAGTGTATCTGGCATCTAATAGCTTTGTAAAATATTGATATCTGGAGAGAGGCCTTCTTGAAATCAGACAAGGCTTCCTGGAAGACATGGATATTAAAACACTATTGTAGTTATTGTGAAAGCATTGGTGGACTGAGAGCAAGAGCTACATTTCTAAGTGGAGTCAATGATATCCAGGTATCTCTTTCAAGCCTTACACCAAGTGTCTTGATTGATAATTACCTGGTCAAGCTAAGCTCCTGATACCTATGCCAAACACACATATTTGAGTAACTCTATAACTCAACTTCTTTCAAAAGCAAGCACAGTGGGAAAGGGAAAAGATAATAAATAAGTGAATAAATGCAATTTAAAACCAGAGCCTGAATCAGCAGATGCCTGATCCTGTGGCTCTCAGAGCCACTCACTGCCTTGTCTCCAATGATGCAGAAGTCAATATGTCTGGGTGGGTCTAATGTACAGACTTACTGGAAGGAACCTGGATCATGCTGTGCTCAATGGCTGCGGTGATTGCTTTAAAAAAATGAAAAAAGGATGAATGGTTCATTTGAAGACTAATTTCAATTGTTCTCCTTTATAATTATCACACCAAATCCCTTTATTTTGTAATCAAGGACCTTGAAGTTACACATTCCACACTAAGGATGGGGATGGTTGCTTAAGCCAAGATTCTTCTTATCTAAAAAGCCACAGGTATGGCTTCACAGAACAGCTGAACACACATCTATTATAAATATGTATTAAGATTTAATTTTTAAGAGGAACATGAATAAAATTACAAATGATTAAATGATTTTATTTGCTTTTGTTTTTAGAGATGGGATCTCTCTACACAGTCCTCACTGTCCTGG
Source organism: Cricetulus griseus (assembly GCF_003668045.3). Taxonomy (NCBI): domain Eukaryota; kingdom Metazoa; phylum Chordata; class Mammalia; order Rodentia; family Cricetidae; genus Cricetulus; species Cricetulus griseus. The sequence continues at coordinate 63,523,865 of NW_023276807.1, read as the reverse complement.
ATCTCTCTATGTAGACCAGGCTGGCCTTGAACTCACAAGAGATCTAATTGTCTCTGACTCCCAAGAGCTGGTATTAGAGGCTTATGCCACTACATCCAGCTCAAATGATTCTTAACATGACCTACAAGACAAAGTTAAATGATTATGCATGAGATTCAAATAAAAATCATTTTCAGAAGGTTAATTATGTTTTGTGGAGAAAATTTCCCACAGACCTTGTGTTTGTATAGTTTCCCCAAGTTAAGGTTCTGATTGTCTTACTTCTAGGCTTTCTTACAAAGAATGTCTGTCCAATTGTGACCATGCTCTACAACAAAGAGAAGATTTGAATGAAGAATTAAAAGCACAGGAATTATCTTTCTCAGGAGCAGAAGCAAGTCAACACCCTGAAAATCCAAATACCCTAGATGATATGGGCTTCCTATGCTCAAGCTTTGTCTCTTGTGGTGAACACTTACACTCATTACTTGAATCTCTTGATGGGCACCAGTGGATTGGAACCCAGGGAACAATAGCAAGAAAAATGCTGAGACTTCTACAGGAAATTCAAGACTGTGATTTGTACAACCACATCCTCTTTCTTGGTGAAGAAGCCTCCTATCTTTATTTCAGATACCCTAAAATGTGTTAGGCTGTCAAATAGCACATCTTCAATTTTGTAAAGATGATTTTGGCTAAAAGCACCAGCTGCTGGAAATGTATGGCTTTGTAGAATTGGGAAGGGTAGTGACCTGGACTGTTTCACCATTTGAAGTCAATGATGGTGGCTAAAAAGCAATGGACAAAGTACAGTCAACAGAGCAAACAGTGGCTTCTCACATTATGGCTGTCAGTAAGTGGAAATTTGGGTGGGTTGAAAGTTGAGCTTACCTGTGGGGGCTGTCAAAATTCAATCTTCAAGTTTCTTCTGTTATAGAAATTAATACTAATATACATCCTTGATGAACAGAATTTTCCACTCTGTTCAGAAAAGGTTGGCAGAGGGGTTATCTAGTACTCAAAATAGAAGAGGGAGACTTCTACCCACTAGAACAACCAGGCTCATGGGGAGCATTAAGTAGTTGGAAGTTAAGAATGTAGGGCATGTAAGATTTGTCAAAGATAGCAAATTTAAAGATGAATTATTAGGACTGAAACCCAATTTATCATGATAACTTCAGAGTCTATCATAGATTACAGCTCATGGCCTGAGATGTTTGCAGTGAATCCTGGATGCTATGATGAAGACTTGGCTTCCTTGGGGAGATTGACTTGGAAGAGACCAGGAGGAATATCAAGACTCTTAGCACCTTGAACTGGGTTTACAGTTCAGATACAGGTGAGTCCCCAGCAAATGGAAACTTGGAAAAGCACTTTCAATTGTTTCATATATATTGGCATCCCTGGAAAACACATCTAGCCCAGTTGCTGAAAGGGTTGCTGGATGCAGATATAAATTAACTAGGGTTATTATGGAAATTGTATATGGGGTTGGGTTGTTTGAAAATGATGCCCTTGTGTGAATAACAACAGTTAGCAAAAAGGGGACAAAACTATATGCTCTATTAATATCAACAGAATCCAGACTGGTAAGTAAATGAGTCCCTAAAACTAGAATAGCGAATGTATCAGCAAATACACCTCAATATTGAGTGACCCCAATATCTAGATTATGGGAGCCATAATCCAAAGCCAGGGCACTCAGAAGAATGAACAGTGGAATTTCACCCTAATCCACTCTCCTTTGGCTCTCTGTTCTCTTAAAGGAAGAGCTGCTCCAGGATGTTTGACTCCATAGATAGATGGGGATTATGCTGCTGTGGGTCAAAGACACAGGATCCCAAGCCATGCTGTCAATGGCATACCCACCCTAAGCAGAGAAGGGATGTCAGGATTCATCTCAGCAGGTTTGATCTGGGTTCTGAAATGGGGAAAGAAGGAAATGTGTCCATGATCTTAGGCAGAGTTGGGTAAACTAGTACAATGAAATTACTTGTTTGTATCTAACTGGACAGGAGAATCAACATGCCCTGCTCTTGTTTGTCCCTGTCATATGAATTCAAAGAGCCTTTTCTACAGCGCTTGAGGAAGTTCTACTACCTATGAGACCCAACGCTCTTAGAGTTGTGTCTCTGTTATTATTTTGTCAAGGCAGCATCTGAGAAAGAGAAAACCTCCACCTAGAGACAGTTTCTAGAATTCTGTACTTGGCATCTCAGCTATAACAAGGCACACCTCACTTAAAAAGCAGCCATTTATCTTGCTAATGACACTAATGGGCTTTTGTTCTAAACAAATAGCTGACCCAGGGAGACTTCATGGCTGATAGGGCAATTCTGTAGTGGCCAGGGAAAACATGAGGACTTACAATGGAGAGAAGGGTCCATGACCCTATTCAGGTGGGGTAGACAGATCTCACATCATGAGAGACTCTCTGTGACCACACTTCACCAGACTGCTAAGAGCACCTCTCTTGAAGAGGCCTCAGCCAGTGCCAGCAGAAGCAATTGCCTCTCACACAAATTCCATCCACAGGAAATGGCACAGAGGCCAGAATGGTTTCTAACAGCTCAAGGCTACACTCCCAGGAAGATCACTGGAGCTTCTTCAACCTCCTGCCTGAGAAATCTTAAAGCTACCAGGAGAATTCACTATTTTCTCTAGCCAACCGATGCCAGGCAAATAGGGCCCTCCCATTTCAAATATAAGGCTTCCAGAACTGTTCATTTTAAAACTTTGTAGCATTACACTTATAAGTCCTGCTTACCTGCCTGCCTGCCTGCCTGCCTGCCTGCCTGCCTGCCTGCCTGCCTGCCTGCCTGCCTGCCTGTCTGTCTCTTGGAGATTAACAACTGCTTCCCAGAGCCTCTCTCTTCTCAAGGCTCTATAGAGACATCCATTTGAAGAAAGCATGTAAGGAAGTGAGTCCTGTTTCCGGGTCCTGAGGGAAGCTAGACAAGAATTTCAGAAGGTGTCATGTGACATCATCCTTCCTGGATTTTACAACTTCCCCTTCCTTACCTGGTGAAAGTTTTTGACATCCTCTCCCATATCCCCCTTTTCTCCTTGCAAAATGCTGTGACCTCTGCAAAAACTGAAACTGAGAGATGAGTTTACAGTGGACCTGATAAAACCCTTTCTCTTAACACTTAGCTTTGTTTATCCTTTATAAATAGTATTTTATTACTTCTTGGGAAATTTTGTACCATGTATTTTGGATATTTTCACCCCTACCCCATTTATCACCCTTTCAATCCTCCCAACCCTTCCCACCCAAATTTGGGATTACATTTTCCCCCATTGAGTCCACTTTATATTGCTCAGCTAGCTGCTGGGGCTCGCCCTGATGTGTGGTCAACCTATGAGGGGTCACACCATTATAAACATCTCACTCTCCTTCTCCCAGCAGTTATCAAACAGCTATAGCTTCTCAGCTAGTGATGGGATTCCATGCCTACTTTCTCCCCTGAATGCTGGGACTTTTCTGGTAGGAACTTGCATGCATCTTGTGTATGTTATCACAAACAGTGTGAATTCTTACCTGCAACCCTCTTCTTGCATTAAGAAATACTGTTTCTTTATGCCATTGTGATGGCCTGGGTAGTACCACCACTGCCTGCATTTGGGAAACTTCACTGTTTTGGTGTTCTGCCACAAGCAAATCCACTTACATTGCTGGGTCCTATTAACAGAGAATTCCCCACCTTATTAATGGGTAACTGCTGGCTCACTCAAATGGAAAACACACATTTGTTGCACATCAGCCTCTACATTATCAGTCTTATATAAATGGAACTAGTAATGGGTGTGGTCACTGCTCAGCTTTGACCAATGTTCCCTTAACACACTCTGTTATGTATTTACTGACAGGCTTATTGCTAATGGCGTAGCCACATAGAGATTTCACAGGCACTGCAGAGAGGATAGACATCCTTCTCTTATTTTGCTCAAGACCTCCAGAGAAAAGGTCCCCAGTCGAACAGTCTGTGCCACTCACAGAAATGCTAGGCTGAGACTTATTCTCTAGAATACCAACTAGACTTGTGCTGCTCTTGGGAGCTGTTCAGCCTTGGAGGCCACTAGTACTGCTTGCCTTTTGTTGCACCTGGCATGCAATAATGGGCTCTTGTTTCTGATGGGCAGGTCAAGCTGCTGCCTAAAGTTGGCCCATTTATGGTAGAGAAGAACACTTTGCAAGATTGTGTCAGCTACAACTACACTTGGCATCCTTAAGCCTTCAAAGGGTTGTTTCTTCCTCTATGAATATTCTGCACCAATCTCACAAGGCAAATAGAAATTTCACACAACTCCTCAGAGCCACAGTCTCAGTCATCAGTACTGACTAAGTCTGAGAGTTCTGGACCTTTTATCACGTGGGATCAGTAGGCTAAGGGCTACAATATTTATTCACCATCCATGCCCCCTGCAACTCCCAGGTTTCAGATACATGAGCTGTGGAGAATCATCCTCTGAGAGAGATGAAGTGTCCTTCCTGATGCTGTCTTCCCACCCTTTTGACTAATAATCTTTAGACATGTTAATCTGCTCACCAATGAAGCTACTCACAAATCCATCTCTCAAACATGTCCAGGGACAGAAAGAAAGGGTACACATACTGGGAAATAACTTTGTGGTGTTGAGAAGGGTTCAGGACTTGTGCCTGTAGACAAGGCGTTCTATCCTTTTCATTCTTTTGCTTCTTGTGCACGATCTGTACTGTTTTCATTGAAAAACAATAATTATGATAGTGTAAAGTTTAATTTTATACATGTAATGAAGGTGTTTTTCATCAAGGCTCAGAGCCTACGTGATGACACTTGACTATTCTGGATTGTTCTTACCCATAGACTTTAGACAGACTGTCAGTACTAAAGCAAGCAGAAATTATAGAAGAAAACAGTGTTTCAATTTTTGAAGATGAGTGAATTCGGACTAAAATGCACAGCTGACTAGTAACCATTATGCACATAGGCTTGTACTGTGAGGAACAATAATTACAAGGTTTCTCATGTGATATATCCAAAATCAGAGGCTTGAATCCTACTCAATTTCTTTCCCAGATTAATTACTCTATGGAAACAATTTATGCTACCAAAACTTAAACATAAGAGCAATACTGTATGATTTTCATTTAAATCTATTAAAATGAGGTTATTTTTAGAAGCAATGATTACTGAGGATAGGGGAAGTACTTAGAAAGAAATATCATGATTTAAGTTAGTAAGGGAAGCTTAATGATGTCACCCGGAATGCTCAACTAACTGAAAGTCAAAGAAATAAATGTGTCATGTTGCCTCTGCTCCTCCTGTGGTGGTGTGTGCTTTTATCCCTATTATCACAGGGCCTAATGATTCTCAGGATGGATTGTGTGTTCAGAGGATATGATATATCCAGGCTTCAAGCGTAAGGCCTGTACCTCGGATGCTCACTGGGAGATAAACCATCTCTAAAATGCATGTCATTAACTGCAGCCTCAGCAGGCTTCAGAAAAATCCATTTTTAGACTCAGTTCTCTTGTTCTTTTATTTATGTCAGAAATCTTATCCGTATCCCATTTCCTTTATCTCTTCTAGAGATGGTGAGTTATAACCTTGACCCAACCTCAGTGTAAATTCTTCAATATTCAGATCTGTTTGAGCCGTTAATGCCAGGCTTTATGCTGTACTGCCTGGCACTGTATGTCAGGATCATCCCTCCTGTTCCAAGGGACATGGGAGGATGCTTAGTGCAGCGCACCTTTATCTATCAGACCTGATGCTGTCTGGTTCCTACAAGAGTTTCCTACTCAGTCACTGAGCAAAATGCAATGCGAACATGACACAACAAACTAACCACACTTGGGGTAACTAATGTGATGTTCTTGGGCCTTACATCCTGGAGAGAGGGGGCGTGATATAGGACAATTGTTGAAGTAAGCCACCTTAGAGATTGAGAGAGATGGGTGCTGTGACCTGGAGGGCTAGCCAACATCAAAACACTAGGATGCCTGCCCTGTAAGAAATCCATCTCTGCCTCAAAGATCTAAATGCCTTCTTGTGTCTTCCTGTGGTAGGACTAGGAAAGGGTTTTCAGTCTCTTTTACAAAGGTAATGATTCCATCAAGGAAAAGAGCTTCGGCAGTCTACTCATGGGTATCCCACCTCTTACTCTATCACACCTGGAATCAGGATGCACCACAAGAATATTGGAGACACATCTTCACGCTGAAAAGTCCAACCACAAAGACAACGAGGAGACCAATGGGTCTCACTAAATACTGTTCTGGTGTGCAGTTTTAATCTTGACACCCTGAACAGTACAGAGTTGAAAGGATCTAACTTTCAGTGGTTAAGGAAGCAGTGGAGAATGAATCATAGCAGATGAAGGTTAATTCTAGGGCACAGACCATGTGGAGGTGTGGCATTTGTTGAATATCTGCCCATGCTGTGTTAATTACACACAGTAGACAATTACAAATGTCAATGTTCTCCTTTTTTGCAGCAGAAAATCAAAAATTTCAATACTTTACTTAGATCACATACAAATCAGGTTTCTCTGGAGTAACAACATCCTTGACTATGAAGGACAAAAAATAACCCTTTAATTACCATGTTTATGTCTCCTTTTTTAGTTACCCATAGAAAGTAAACACGTTTAAGAGCACCTCAGCAATTATAGCCTGCTTTTCAGACTGTTTAATTACGAGTGAATCAATCAATATGGTTCTCCTCACTGCCTCTTCCCAATGCATCAAGCCAGTTTCAAAAGTGATATATGTCTTCCATAATTTCCATAATTTTAGGCTGTGTTTCACTTACACGGTTATCCCAACCCTTAAAAGTGATTAAGGCTGAAATGCATCATGCCTTCATATTTTAATTGGGATTGACTATTTCACAAGCTTTTAGTGACTATCTATTGGTTACCCTCATCTCCAAAGACATTCCTGTAGGCAGATGGCCGATTGATTACCACCTGTCCAGACAAGAGGCTCCTCAGACACATACCTCAGGGACTACTATTTCTAGCACAGGAGGGAGAACTTTCATTTCCCCATGAAGTTGCAATTTTAATCTCTAAGCAGTTCAATGCATGTACTTGTAACTGCTCTGCCTCGGGCGGCTGATGGTGACCTTGAACCAGAGGGTGTCAGACATCCCCTAGCCTGTGGGTAGCATCAAATCAGCTGTTGGCACTAACTCCTCCATTACATTCCATTTCCTGCCTGGACATCCATACATTTGTTCCCTCCAAATAAGCCAAGGTCACAAATGATGCTTAGGACATGGTTATATGTTATTTACTCTTCAAAGTTAGTCACTTCTACTGGAAATTGGGTCTTCCTTAGTGAGTCTCCATATTCTTGTGAGTCCCTGAGTTAATCTTAGCCAGTATTGTCATCCTCCCATTATGATGTTACCATGGCTATTTAATTATAACCTCAAAATGTAAGGACAAATACTAAGCTAAGGGCATAAAGAAGATTTGGCAGGTGACAGAGGCACACACTTGTAATCCCAACACTGGGAAGCCAAAGAAAAGATATGCACTACAAGTCTGAGGTCAGCTCTGTCCACACAATGACTTTGAGTCTGGCCAGGAATATATAATAAGACAGACTAAAAAAATTATTCAGCTATAAAACAATTAAAATAAAATCATGAAATTTACAGTAAAAAGGATAGACCTAGGACAATATAATAAGACAGGTAGCTCAGACTCAGAAAGACAGCTGTAGTATGTTCTCATACATGGACAGATACCACATGTTCTCATATGTAGATCCTAGGTTTTAAGTTGTAAATATTCATTTATATGTAGATGTGTGCTTGGCCATGGGTCATAAAACTAGAAAGGAATGATGAGAGGGGGAAATGGTTTTTCAAAGATGGGTAGAGGATGACTGAATATGAGAAGGGCACTACTAATCAGCATAAAAGGATACAAGCAAGATAGAACCAACAGTAGGGGAAATGGAGGCCCCAATCAACAAAATATTACGAAAATGGCACAAGGACACACAATATAGTGTATTAACTAGTAGTATGAAAACATAAATTAATAAGTAAGTTTGTATTAGGTTAATTAATACATTTACATATTAAAAACATGTGCCCAAGGCATGATTTTCTACTGATTCTTTGACCCTGTGGGCATTTTACAGTTAAGTTTGTAATTTATTATCAATGATCACTATGATTATAGAACTCTACTCTTTAATAATTGAAGGAAATTTGACTCATTGGAGATTTTTTTGTCTCTCTTGTTTTGCGCAGCTTCTAACCTATTAATTTAAAGAATAAATTGTAGAGGCAAACTAGCTTGTCTCTCTAGTCTCTCTTTGTCAATGGAGTTAAAAAGACTGGAAGAGGTTCAATGGGTTGTCCTGGGTCCCATGCCCTTACCAGCAAGTATGATGATCTAGGGTCTGACCCCAAACAATACCAGCCCCATTACTGGGCTGCTGACATTTCCAAATTTCTATCTTGACAAATGGTAATTGATCAAGGTTTAAGAAAGTCCCAAGGCCATAGTTGTAGACAACAAGAGACAATTTGTGAAAATTACATGATGACATGGCCTGGATCAGCAGGTTGTTCTTCAGTGATAGCGTCCTGAGACAGAGAGTTATGAGATGAGAAGACAGAAAAGTTTGGAATCAGGAGGTCTTGAATAAACTGATGACTCTTGCAAGCAAGCTTATTAAGAGGGATCACATTATATATACTATTTCTAGGGGAGAAATGGGGCAGCATCAACATAAAGCTGTCATATAACAGATGAAGTCAGCAGGAGGCTAATCAAGCAGTAGTGCACTAGAGGATATCAGTGCATGAAGAGAAAAACTCACGGGTACTAGGGATCACAGCAGCCTTGGGACTGATAACTCCAGGTCTTCAGGGGTGGAAAGCCAAGTTTGCCAAGGCTGAAACCTTTGTACCTTTAAGACCTTACTCAAGCCACAGACTGGACATGTCAAGTCTATGCCTGGGCAATGACCGGCACAGAACTAGGTTTCTTTTGTCCTTTAACTGGGTCTCTGAGGAAGTCTTGGATTAGCCTGGCTCTTAACAGTAACTCTGTGGGAGGAGCTATTCATGGTGTCCAGCTGTCTTCATACCTAGTGACTAGAGGATATCAGCAGGTGGTATCTGCCCCAAGAGTGTACATGAGAGAGCACCAGACACCAAGAGGACATGGGACACAGCTTCTCTTTTCAGTGAGTAATGAGTGTGCGAACATAGAATTCACAAACCAACTCAGAATTTCCTAACTACAAGTCAGGTGGTACAGCTAAAACATTTGCCTTCAGCTACATCATCTTGAATTCACACTGAAGAGTGGTTTCATACCACATGGATACCTCTCAGTTAAAACAAATCATTCAAAAAATAAATAAGACAAATCCTTTATGGTCCCTTCATACCTGAAATCAAAATTCTGAGTAAAAGTCAATGCAAAGTTATCTCTGACACAAACATTTAAGAGCAAGAAAAGAGCACAAGAGGAAAATGAAGTAGCCAGATGACATTCTTAACAGATGTAATTGAGATTTTAGACATGCAAAATTAAAAGTGAAATGTGTATTTATTTGTAAAAAGGTTGCCTAGAAATAGCTTACAAAATGTGTGAGAACTGTGTGAAGACTTGGCTCTTTGTTTCCACTCATTTTAATGAAGGAGTCCAAAAAAATGTTAGAAATTAGGAGGCTACATAATTTACAGCAGCATACTAAAATGGCTTTTAGCATTTCTACCACTAATTGGTGTTTCTTGTTTATTACAACATGTATTATATGCTCCTAACTTGAAAAGTGTGACATAAGATGGTGGGACTCAGGGAACTAAGTGATGCTGTTGTTTGAGGGTCAGTTGTCTTCTCTGAAGTCACCACTGCCTTCAATTAATGAGACAAAGAATGTGTCACTGCTGGTGACTGTTGCCTCAAATGAGTTATCTCAGCTTTGATAATTGAGCATTCTCTTCTCAAGAATCTACAGTTTAAAAGGAAAAGAGAAACCTACTTTGTGGGAAACGAGGACACCTTAGAAAAATTCAGATTCCTCAAAGAGTCAAGAGCAATGACCTGCTCAGTGAACCCTGAGAAAGGGCAGCCATGGGGTACGGGACAGCCAAGATGTTAGTGGCAGAAACTAGCTGAACTTTTAGTGGCAGAAACTGGCAGGACATTATTCTAGTCATGAGCCTCAACAAAAGGGAGCTTGCAAATTTGTCAAGAAAACTGTGGTATGTGCTAGCTCTTCTGATGGCTACAATCCTCTATCTTGCCTTGAAGTCAAGGCCTCAAACAAGGAAATAAGGCAAGGGACAGACCAGGAGGCCCAGTCCCTGGGCACATGCAAGCAGAAATTCATGGAGCTCTACAGATTCACAGCAGGAAATCCTCTCTCTCATTTCTCTCTTCATCTCTTTCTTCTCTCTCTCTCCTCTCCTCTCTCTTTCTCCTTTCTTCTCTCTCCCTCCTTCTCTCCTCTCCTCTCTTTCTCCTTTCTTCTCTCTCCCTCCTTCTCTCCTCTCCTCTCTCTTTCTCCTCTCTTCCCCCCTCCTCTATCTATCTACTGGCTCTTTCTTTTTTAAAGTGCTTTTTGTTTCCTGTGAATGATTCAAGATGCCTTTGTAATTTCATCAAGGTAACTCCTTGAATCATTATCTTCAGTGCTTGGACAAACCAAACAATTTTATACAGTTTACCTGGAATATAAAAATATATCCAGATTTGTCCATATTGTATATTAAACATATGTTTCAAATGAATTAAATATCTCTGTTTCAAACTAGGAACAATTGAGTACTTTCGTTGCTGAGGGGAGTTTGAGAGCCACTAATTTTTTTTTTCTGAGACAGGGTTTCTATGTGTAGATTTGGAGCCTATCCTGGCACTTGCTCTGGAGACCTGGCACTCGCTCACAGAGATCCACCTGCCTCTGCCTCCCAAGTGCTGGGATTAAAGGTTTGCGCCACCAACGCTCAGCTTAAAATGTTTTTATTACATTTGTTTATGTGTGTGTACCCCCCCCCCCGTGTGTGTGTCTCTGTGTGTGTGTGTGTGTGTGTGTGTGTGTGTGTGTGTGTGTGTGTGTGTGTGCAGCCTGTGGCATTCATGTAGAGGCCAGACAATGAACTGTAGGAATCCAGTCTCTCTTTCTAGCCCTGGTCCCTAAGGATCAAACTCAAGTCCTCAGGAGTAGCAGCAAATGTCTTTACCTACTGACCCATCTCACCAGCCTGAAAGCTATTTTTGATTATCAATAATGAAACCCTTTAGTTTTAAAAACATGGATGTAATCTAACTATGCAGGTTGACTAAGGAATTACTCTTACCTAAAGGGATATTTTCAATACAATCTGGAGCTTGTCAAAATAAGATTGCTTAGTTTGAACGGGCTCACTGTCTTGAATAGCAATATAAGTACCACCATGTTACCATCATGAAAGTATTCACGTCAGACAGAATCTCAGAAGTATGTCAACATCTTGTGAAAAAGAAAAAAACAAACAAAAAACAAAAAACAAAAAAACCACCGTCAAACCAACTTAGAAACCCCCAGTCACTGCCATTACTAGTAAATGTATTTAACTTCATATTTATGAATCTTTCAGGGAAAAAAATATGCTGCATTCACATCAAAACTTTTCTTTGTGCATTTTGAGGCAGCATTTAAATTACGTATTTCTATTTAAAGGTGACATTTCAAAATAATTCTCCTATGACAACCATAAAAAATATCTCCTTGCAAATATAAAAAGACCAAGCTGTAAAACTACATAACAATTGAGTCATTTTCAAGTTTTATTTTAAAAGTGTTTCTAGCTGTAAAAGTTTAAGGGGGCTCATGTTTTGGTTTGTGAAAGTGTGTCAAAATCGTCACATCAGACATGCTCTCAAAGAAGTGTGAAGTGGTTCTCTAACAGTCCCAGGTCTAGAAACTGAGTAACTCAAAACTCCCAATACAGAGATACATGAAGCTTATTTGATTGACATTATGTACATCACACCCAAGTCTGCCACCTTTTTTAAAAGATTAAATGCACTTCAGTTTTTTTTTTCAGAATGAATTTTGTGTGTTTAAGAAAGTACATATTTTCTCCCAAAACAGTTTGAATTGGCATGAAGGTATACATACTCTCTCTTGAGTTCTGTGCTTGTATGTATGTGTTCAAGTGATTTATTGCCTGAATGAAACTTTACTTCAATACTAAGGGTCTAGTTAAGGTAAGAGCCCCAATTCTGACAACATGGTGACTTTCCCTCAATATGGCAGATCTGAGCTGTCCTGAGTTCCTGGATGTGGACCCTACATCATCACCTGCAATAAAATGTCTCAGAAAGCCAACTGTCCATCTGATTGGTGGTTGTCTTAGTTCTGTGATAAAACATCAAGACCAAAGCAACTTGATGTAGAAAATGTTTATTTGGTTTACACTTCCATAACACTTATCATCACTGAAGGAAGTCAGGACAGGAACTCAAACAGGGCAGGAAACTGGAGGCAAGAGCTGATGAAGAAACCATGGAGGGGTGTACTTACTAACTTGGTTGCATGGCTTGCTCAACCTGCTTTCTTTCTTTTTTTGTTTTTGTTTTTCGAGACAGGGTTTCTCTGTGTAGCTTTTGAGCCTGTCCTGGCGCTCGCTCTGGAGACCAGGCTGGCCTCGAACTCAGAGATCCACCTGCCTCTGCCTCCCAAGTCCTGGGATTAAAGGCATGCGCCACCAACACTGGCCAGCCTGCTTTCTTATAGATGGCAGGACTTCCAGTCAAAGGCTGGACCATCTCCCATCAATCACTAATTAAGAAAATTCCCCATAGGCTTGTCAACAGCCTGATCTTATGGAGGCATTTTCTCTGATTACTCTCAATTGTGTCAACTTAACATAAAATTAGCCAGGACAGTAGACTTTTAAGTACTCCAAACAGTACAGATTTTCATAAGAATTTTAAGTAATACTTTTAATTCTTTGAAATTTTCATACGATGGATTTTTTTTTATCACTTTCTCCCTCAGCTCCTTAAAAATCCATCCTATCCACCCAACTTCCTGTTCTTTCATTCTCTCTTCAAACACGTGAGCTCCGTGTGTATTGATCAACTACTCTTAGGTGTGGTGTCTGCTCCAGGGAATACCAGACCCTGTGCTATCTTGAGTGAATTTCTAAATATCTTTGTGGCTCCTGTGTATATAAACAATAGGATTTCTGTTGTTGACCAGTGTGAGATTTAAATGGGCCAAGTCTATGAAGTGTGGAAGACAGAGCTGGTCACATTATTAACATTATGTGGGTCTGCTTGATGCTCATGTCCTTCTGTCCCTACTTCCTCAATCTTTCTGCATCATTCAGGCATGGGAAAGTCCATAAGCTCGCATAGTAAGAAGGGACTGTCAAATCTCAAATTCGTGGACAATCAGGATAAGCCAAACATGTGGCTCCATGCCCCTGTTTGGAGTATACCAAATCCATTTTATTTTATGAATTTTTGATCTGCAAAGTATGCTGTTCCTGGACCTGAACATGATTTAATTCCTCTTCCAACCCTCCATCATTCTGTCTCTCTTGTGTCACTCATTTTACAAATCCAAGTGTGTTTCTCCAGTGATGTTTTCTACTGCTGCAAGAATTGTAATTACAGGATAGAACAACAACAATAAAAATCTATTTGACATGGAACTGCAAAGAGGCTGCAAGGTCCATTTCCACAGATGTCCCCCTGCTCCTTTCACTCTGCTTAAATGGCACCCCTACATTCTTATTGTAAAAGGAATGAAATTACTGTATTTCTGCTTCCACAGGATCTGTTTTTCATATAATTTTATATTAGTTTATTTGTGTGACAGTTAAAAAATCCATATAATTTTACTATCATTTATCACTATGTGTGTCAAAATGTAATACATATAAGTCATCTAACTTTACAGAGGTCCGGTTTTTATCAGTTCACACACAAATACATAGGGACACACACACACACACACACACACACACACACACATACACTTGTGCACAAATACAAGTCAATCATAAATGTCTTTTATAGGCTATATCTCAGATTCCTCTCTGTGTTAATTATTCCCTAAAATTAACACAAAAATATCAAGTGGCTGCTACTGTACATCATTGAAGCTCTCTATAAGCCTTTCGATTTTTACCGACTTGTTTCATTGCTTAATGCTCTCATACTCCCAATGTGCAAGGTAAGTCCCCAGGCCTGCACTGAGTATTGCTGTCTCAGCATATCTGAGGGCCAGTGGCATGGCTCAGTAGACAAAGGTGCTTTCTGCCAAGCCTGATGACCTGAGTTTACTGAGTTTAATCATTAGAACACACATGTTAGAAAGAGATAATGGATTCCTGTATGTTGGCCTCAGACTTTCACAAGTTCTGTGTGCTACTCTCTCTCTCTCTCTCTCTATTTCTCTCTCTCTCTCTCTCTCTCTCTCTCTCTCTCTCTCTCTCTCTCTCTCTCTCACACACACACACACACACACACACACACACACACAAAATCAAATCTAAAAACAATATAAATCTCTGTGAATGGACAGTGAGTTGATGGTCTTTCTTTCCAAATGATCTTGTAGTTTCTCATCTCCCTTTCACTGGGACATAGTGACAGAAACCTGACAAAACACACAAAATCTTCAGAAAGACTGAAAGTGCTCAGTCTTCAGCATTGCTTTACTTCTGTTTTACATTAGCTTGAAACCAAATGGGAAAAATAAGACAAACTGACCTAACCCTGTCAGCGTATGTGAAGGCAAAGAGAATCAACACCAGCTTGTTACACATCTCTCTGAGTCTTATGTAGTGAAGACTTGCCAGCCCCAAGCCACATTGTGAGCCTGGAAGCTATCCTTATCTTTCTTCCTGAAACGTTTCCTAGAAAAAAAAAATTGAAGTCCCCATTTTATCTTAAGATTCATTTTCTATGCTTTCCACCACCAAACCCATTTTCTGTTGTTTTTAGTCCCCTTCTGAAAAAGTGATTACAGAGTCTTTCCCCAAAAATGTGGTAAGATAGCACGGTTCTCCCAGGGCATGTGAGCCTGCATGCCTAATTCCTTTTGCCTCTCTGAGGATTATTTATAAATGCTGTCCTGGAAGATGAGCTCCGAATGATGTCAGAACATGGAGGCAAAAGCAACTATAAGCTCAGGTTCCTTTATAAATGGACAGAAAATGAGCCAACTGCACTCTATACATTTTTGGAGGTTTATAGCAACCAAGCCTAAAGAACAAAAGTAGAGCAAGCAAAACTTCTTTAAAGTGCTAGAAAGATCTATGATGACATATGTCATCCCTAACACTACCTTTTCCAGACCCTTGTTGAAGAAAAGAGGGTTCATTTCTGAGTCCAACCCATAATCTTCAGGGAAAAGGTGAGAATTTGGTTGTCCATTGGTGGGCTGCTATGCTTGACCTGCCTTGCACTGAACCCTGATGTAAGGTCTCTCTCCGTGAAGAACTTAGGACTCAAGTGGAAATCATGATCATTCTCATGAAGGCCATTATGGACAAGGAAGCCATCCTTGACAGATGGTCCACATAGCAGGAAGACCTAACAGTACATACTCATACTGTATGAAGCAAAAATCAGCAGAAGGAGGGAGGGAGGAAAAGAAGGAAGATAAGATAGCAGGGAAGGGGAGGGGAGAGCAGGGGAATGGAGGGGAGGAGAGGAGAAGAGAGGAGAGGGAGGTTCCTGTTTTCCTTCTCATTTGTAAAGGGTGTTTTCATTAGACACAGGGTTTCAGGCTGACTATTCATTCAAAGTGCTTAAAATTGCCTCATTATGTCCTCCAACCTTTCAGTATCTGATAAGAAAATCAGTGCCTCTCAGATACAGACTGCCTCTGCTCCTATAGTCCTTTCAAGGCTTTCCCTCATATTACATAATCTATCATTTATCTAACTATCTATCATCTATCTAAATATATTTTATCTATTCGGTATATATCTGTCAAATATCTATTATCTGTGGTTTATCTAATATATATTTGCAATATATAATTTCATATTGCATATATTAATACAATGATGCATAATATATTGAATAGAGTATGATTGTATATGCATACATATATGAATATATACAGATATGTATATAACATATACATATATATATATACACACATATATACAAAGATAGGAAGACCCAGTAAAAATAGAAAGTAAGAAACAGAAGCAAAATCAGTCAGAGACTTTTATTTTGGAAAATCCAGTACAATAGCTATAACAAAATCTTCAGTGGAGGCAAAACACTGAAATGGCAGAAATAGTGGAAGAACAAAGAATGTGAAGAAAGAAGATTGAAAATTGGGAATTTACCCAGTATACAAGTAAATATCATCAAATATAATGTACTCCAAAGCAATAGCTAACTTTATTACAAATGAATATATTGACTATTCATACATGAAACATTATTAGATGATTTTTCAGTTCAAATTCAGAAGACATTTAAGTATGGCAAACACACTGTGCAAGAAAACCATTGAAAATATATATCCTAATAAAATCCCAACTTCGACAGAATTGGAGTTCATCGCACCATTTTTAGGGACTCTGAACTATTGACATTGATCCCAGAAGTGTCACATGATCAGAAAATTTGCTTCCTGTTGGGAGGCACTGGCACACTGAGGACTTAAGTGCCTCTGATTTCTCATCAAAGCTTGCTTGTGCTCCTCTTCTTTGGATCAACTTATTGGCCATATTCAAAAGGTAGATATCTCATTGTAATGTAACATCATTGTAATAAAGGGAAACTACAGTCATCCATATTGTATTCATAAAGGACTCCTTTTAGAATTCCCAGAGACACTGGAGTCTTGAAAAGAACTTATACTTTATTCAAAATGGCTGAGGACTTACATACTACCCTCAACAAGCCTTGTGTAGGAAGACTGTTATCTTTCCCTTGTTTGTAATCCTAATGTAACACAATATCTCTATCTACAATTGTTATGTGGAATTATAGGGAATACAAGGAGTTAATAGCAAGAAAAAGGGCAGTTCATGTTTAAAGCATGTATAATTAACTCTACAGACATTTGACTCATAATTGGTTGGATTAATGAAAGCATAACCTTCAAGCACAAATGACCAGCCACACAAGCAAGAAGAGTATGGCTGACAGTAACCTGATCATGTCTAAAGTTTCACCTCTTGAGTTTCCATATTAAATACCTTAAACATAGCTGCAGACATCTGTATTTCAATTACAGAAATCTTTTAACAATCAATAATTATATATGCATATATAATACATATAATTTATTGGTTTGTTTCACATCTACATTCTGCTGACCTGGGATCCAGTCTGGCCCTGCCCAGTTGAGGTATGGATACTACCATACAGGAGAACTAGATGTTGTACATATAACTAAGTTTATAGTATAAATTAGAGGGAGTTTTGACAATTTTTCAAATGATGAGTACACTTTGTTTTTAAGAAGTTACACTGTGAGGTTTTAAAATTGGCTCACATTTTTATTTTGTAATGATTCTGATTTAAAAAAAGTAAGTTTAGAACTTTCAATGGGTTAAAATAGTTTCCTGATGCATTAGAAGTCAGGATTCAACTCATTAAGATAAAAAACGTAGCTAATGCAAAATGTTTGTTTTTTAATTAGTGTAAAAATATTTTAGTTAAAGGACAAATGATTCCCTATTTGTATACTAAGTGACAATGTGTGTTGCCTGCATCCTTCAAAACTATACAACTGTTCCTCTAGGGGTCCAAGCTGCTGAGCTGGAAGCTCCCCAGCCCAGGCATCACTCCTTGGCAGCTCTTGTGATTACAGAGCATGGGTCTAAGTTCAGACTTTCATCTCACCGCTGATTTTCAAAGGTGGACAACAATGAAAGGATTCATGTTTGTGATCTGAAGATGTCCAAGGAAGAGAGTAAGGAAGAAAGTAAAAAACAGACATGTGGATTTAAAGCTGCATCCAAAAATGAAGGAGTGCATTAGCAGGACATCTGCTGTGAGATGTGAGATTCATCTGGCTAAGGAAAGTCAAGATCAGAATCTCGTCAGGCCATAAAATACAGAAATCTCCAGTTACTGCAAAACCTTCTCAGTTACAGTGTCCTGTTGGTTAATTCTGACTCACTTACTACATGCTTAGAGTACACTTTCATTACAGGCAAATATGAAGCAAAAAAGATCCAAACAAGCAAAATGGCCAGAAGTGGTCCATCAAAAAACCCACCCATGGTATGACACAAATAAAGCAAATGTCAGGAATATTACCCCCTCCTGTTTATTTTTATTGTTTACCTATATCCAAACATTATATAATTATTTGCAGTTTTAAATGTACCTTGGAGCTTGCAGAAGAGAAACTTGTTCAGAGATCTTACAAAGTTATAATTTGTGGGGGTTTGTTTTGTTTTTATCAAATATTTTAAAATTTATTTTACATACCAACCACAGTTTCCCCTTCCCCCTCTCATCCAATTTCCTCCCCCCACCTCCTTTCTACCCCATGACCCCATCCACTCCTCAGAAAGGGTAAGGCTTTCCATGGGAGGCAACAAAGCCTGGGGGTATCAAGTTGAAGCAGTACTAAGCTCCTCCCTCTTGTAATGTGACTTAACAGTATTTGACTGCTTTTTAATTTGTGTGTGTTCTCAGCATGTATTTTCATATATGCTGGCTACATCCCACGAAAACTGGGGCAAGAGTTCATGAGCCCTGATTGCACTTGAGCACAGTGGACTGTGAACACAGTCAGGACAGTGGCACCCCCTGGGTGGTCCTGTGAATTTACTTGGGAGCACAGGGAAGTATGGCTCCTGCAGGTGTGTCTTGCCAGCTCCTGATTTTGCATTTGTACATTATTTAGTAGGAGCTGGTGGAGGTCAAGCTCCTTCCTATTGATTTCTCGGCTACATTGCTTCCTTCCACTCCAGTCTGCATCCCCTGATTGCGAGGATGTGTCACAAGTCTTCATACTATCTTCCAAGGACCAAGTGGGCTCTTCTTAGAAGGAACAGTTATCAATATTTCATAATTATGATTTTCTCATAAAACTAAGACTACACACAGTTCTTGGCCTCTGTATTTTGTTTGGTGGCATTTGATAAGGGCTTGAGGCAGGTTGACTTTTTCTTTATTTTTTAAGAAGGGGAGCATGACTTCAAAGTACCAGGCAATGTAATGATTTAAGGAAGGTAGGGATACACTGATCTCTAATGCTTTCAGTCTCTTACTCAGTTGCCAATTACTTCAACCTTTTGTGTATTTTGCTTGAGAGATGATTGTTCATTTGTTTAAGAAACAACTATTTGTGAAAGAAAAGTCTTTGGACAATGTGTGACTTCAGAATTTGTTCCTTCTCTCCTAGATTGTCAACGCTGGTTAACACCTGTACCTCACTTGCTTTGCTGACTGCAACAAGGGTTTTATGAGTTTAGTGTCTGTGAATTGTGGGAAATTCCCTTTTCTTCTGTTTGGATATTATTTTTGAAGTTGGCTTTGGGGGAGTCTAGAATGTTCAGAAGCTTCCGAGCCTTTGTTGTTAGTGGTCCAGTGTGTGCCACATTAAGTATCAGGAGCATCTCTGAGGTGTGGTGTGCAGTCTTTCTCCACTAACCAAAAGACAATGTCTTGTGAGTGCACAGCCAGGGACGTGACTTAGGTGCAGTGAGGGAAAACAAGAGCCACATAGGCACCGACCACCACCACATACTTCCATAGCCCCTACAGTCACAGCTTCTCTCCTGAGAATCACAGAATACCTCACAGACAAAGACTCCTTCACTGTCAGTCACATCCTCCATCCCTGTCAGTCACAGAAGCCCTCAGTGTCAGTCACAGCCTCCCTGCCTATCAGTCACAGCCTCCCTCCCTGTCAGCCACAGTCTCCCTCAATGTCAATCACAGTCTCCCTCCCTGTCAGCCACAGCCTCCCTCCCTGTCAGCCACAGCCTTCCTCCCTGTCAGCCACAGCCTCCCTTACTGTCAGTCACAGCCTCCCTCCCTGTCAGTCACAGCCTCCCTTCCTGTCAGTCACACCCTCCCTCCCTGTCAATTACAGCCTCCATCCCTGTCAGTTACAGTCTCCCTTACTCTCAGTCACCAACTCCCTCCCTGTCAATCACAGCCTCCATCCCTGTCAGTTACAGTCTCCCTTACTGTCATTCATAGTCTCACTGTCAGTCACAGCACTCCTCACTGTCATATATCTCTTTTAACTTGTTCCCTGATAGCCCTTGAAGACCAATGTTGTTTCCTACATGCCTTCAGTCTTAAGAGCTCTCACATGAGTGTGAGAATGCAGTGTAAGTGAACGCTAATATTATGTTATCTTTGGGACTTGGGGATCTATTTCCTGAGGATAATTCTTTCGTGATTGTTAGATACCAATGATCCTTGTGTGATATTCCATAGCCTCAGTGTGCCATGGTGAACACTAGATATGATTTCAATCTTGTTATCCTTGGTCAAACTGCTATAAATGTTTGTTTACAAAGCTTATGTAAACTCATCTTCATGATGAATGCCAGGGAGTTTAACTGCTGTGTCAGATGGTTGTGCTGATATAAACCATCTACCAGACTGAGCTGGACATAGTGCTGCATACTTGTAGTCCTAGCACTCTAAGACTTACACAAGAGGTTCAGGAGTTCAAAGTCAGCTTCTGCTACTTAGTCAGCTGAAGCCTGATCTGGGCTACTTGAAGCCTATCTCAAAAAATCAAGACAAAAACTCCAAGATGATAGTTTAAGTTGTCTTCAATGTTCAAAGGGCTATTCAGATTATCTGTGTTTTCTCCATTGGTTTTACAGCATTGTAGATTTTGAAGAGCTGATCTGATTCCTGTTAAGTCTCACAAGCACAAGGCTGTGGCTGTAGTGTCCCTTATCTCCTAAGGGCTACAGGGATGTCCCCAGCTTTGATCCTGACACTCTCATCTTTGTTACTGACCTTGTTGGCTCCTTTGGAATAATTGGTGTGTGTGTGTGTGTGTGTGTGTGTGTGTGTGTGTGTGTGTGTGTGTGTGTGTTTTATTTATTTTATTACTTGTTATTTTTGGTTCCAATGTCTTCTGACTCTATCTTCATTCTTCATTTGTCTTCTGGGTTTAAGATCATTTTGGTCTCTCGTGCTCTAGTTTTAGGTACAGTGAGTCTGTGTGTGCACATGTACTATGATCTACTGTTCTTTGCACTGCAGTCACTTCATCTCAAATATGAAGGGTTAAAGTGGCACTCAAGTTTGGTTTTATATGTCTTTTCTGCTGCAACTCCTATGCTGTAAGCTGCAGTGTCCTGATGAGGGAAGGACTTCTGTGTATGTTTATCTTATTGGTTGTTAAATAAAGTTCTGTTTGGCCAATGAAACAGCAAGTTAGACGGGACTAGGAGTCGAAGAGGATTCTGGGAAGTGTAGTAGAGAAGTGGTGATCCAGGCAGGAAGTGACATAGCAAGGAGACTCATATTTAAGCAAGGAGAAACAGGAAGTGTCCCTTTTTTCCACTCCAATCTTCCTCCACAATGTGATCCACCAGCAAGGAGGGATGCCAATAAGGCATCCGATAAGATAAGTCTTATAAAATATATAGAATTATGATAATTGAGACTGAGCTAACAGATGAGAATCCTAGTCATTGACCAAGCAGCATTTGAACCTAATACAATTCTCTCTGTGTATTCATTTGGGCCCTAACTCAGGCGGGCGGCTGGAGTAATGCGTACATGTGGTGGTGGGGCTTGGCAGCTTTTGGCGGAAAGATTTATTGTAACAGTGTCCTTAAAAGCTCAATTATTGTCACTCCAGTCCTGAAGATGACAGGTGCTAAAGGAGGGAGTAGAAAGAAGCCATGGAATCCTGAGCTAAGAGCCTTCATGGATGGAACTACTACCCTGTAATAAGATACAGGAGACTGTCTCCTTGTCATCCTGTTATGATACATGAATGGCCATATATAAATCAGGGCAAGGTTCCTCACTAGGCATCTGGTACCCTGAGCTTATCCTTTCAGTTCCCAGGCTTTGAGGGATTTCTACTGCTCCACTGTATTTTATCAAAGCACATTAAGTGACCTCTAAACTTCTGACTGGACCAGTGGATTTTGAGGTGAGAGAAACACTTCAGGGGATGACACTTCTCAGTAAGGATTGGCGGGAACAGTGTGGGGCTTGCCAGAAGGATTTCTCTTGTGGATAAGGGGGACCTGATGGTCAGAAACTACAGGCTGCTGCTATGTTACACCGAGTCATCTAGGACATGGACACCCCCATCTTTCTTAAGTTTCCAGGGTCCTTGGGCTGCCTTCTTACTCTCTTCTAACACCTGTTCCTTTGGGTCAGGGTAGTTGGTGGTAAACAGGGAGCCAGCACTGCTGGCTACTTTCATATTCTATGTTTAGAATGCTGAATTCTAAGCTCCTTTTAGGTCTAGAATCCAAGAGACTGAAATGAAGATCTAAGAACGGATTCTGCCCAAATCCAGCTTGCTTAACCAATGAATCTATCAGCATCCAGTTAGTTTATGAGAGTTACTTACAGGATAGTGGGTGAATCAGACTGTTTAATCTCTAAAAATCCCACCCCAGAACTGGAGATGACTCGGGAAAGTCTAGGGCCCAGTCGACTTTCACACAGCTCTACGGAAGTTCACTGTCCCCAGCACTTTGTGGCTAATGTAACCTTGAAGAGGACCCTTGCAAGTTTTGTGAGTCTCATGAGTCCCTTGATTCATCCCCTCCATCCACAGTGAAATTTTCCAGTCCAGGTCGAGTAGCTAGATACTGCCTCACCATGAACTCCACTGTGAAGTTTTCTTAAGTTTCATTATTGTAAGGTTTGATATTTAAAGATATATTTTAGGGTCTTTTATCACATTGTAATGTTCTCTATGCTAATATAGACATTTCAAAACTGTAATTTTCATTTGAATACATACTTTTGCCAAGACTTATAGCTTACAATTTTCTGCTTTTTACTACCAGTTTCACTATTAAATCCTCAGAGACATATATCTGGAAGTATTTGCCTATGCCAATGCAGTTTAGATTGATTTTTGGGTGTATGAGAATTGAAAGGAACCTGTAAAATTCAAAGTGTAAATTACATGTACCCCCTTTGGGTGTGTCCTAAGTATTCCAAAATGAGTCAAAGCAGGTTTCCCTTTAAGAGGGTGGTAGTCTTTGCTGGGGAATTAGTCTGTACTTTGCATATTTAAATCTATTCTCTAGCTTCCTTCTGTTGTGTCTATTGCAGCCTGAAGTGTGTGTGATGGGGGCTGGTTTGTGATGGGGGCTGGTCTGTGTTGAGGGATGGTCTGTAATGGGGGTTTGACTGTGATTAGAGATTTCTGTGATGGGGGCTTGTTTGTGATGGGGGCTGGTCTGTGATGTTGGGTCTCTGATTTTGATGAAATAGTTAGATGGGAATATTCTAGTAACACAGTTACATCAGTTTAGAAGACTGGGAACTGTTGTACAGTTCCGAGCTGTTCTGTCTGGTGTCCCTTTTTCTGTGATGTTTGCATTTTTTACTATGCCTTAATTTTCATGTCTGAGAATAGCATGGGTGTGCCTTCTTTCTCTGGTCTGCTATTGATTTCTCCATCCTTTTATTTCTAACATTAAAACAAATTGTTCTTTTAGAAGTATACTTACCCTCCATTAATTGAATTTCTAAGAATCAGAAAAGAAACCACTTCTGCAATCACAAGTTTCCCTTGAAAAGGAGGTCAGTTCAATTATTGTGTGTCCACTGCCATGGATGCTTTAATACATGTGTTTTGACTTGTTTTATTTCTCATTTAATGTCATGTTTTCTTCTAAGTTTACTATTTTTATCATATTGCAATCTGCTATTTTTGTTCTCTTTGTTTGAAAATTCTGTTGCATTCATTCAGTTTGTTAATGTCTGTTTTTCTACCAGTCTGGGTATGATGTCTTATCCTTTTCATCTCAACACTCTGGAGGCCCAAGGCAAGAGACTGTGATGAGTTCAAAGCCAGCCTGTGGTATGTAATAAATTCCAGATCATAAAGAAGAGAAAGAAAGGAAGAAAAAGGAACGAAGGAAGGAAAATTAAACAAGAAAGCTCATTAACAGTTACTGTAATTCTAAGATTTTCTGCATCTGATCCCTGTAGCCTATCCTCTTGAAGAAATAAATGTCCTAGTCTTTATATACATACTCTTCTCCACCTTAGATATGACATGTCCATTAACATCTATTTGTCCAGGCTTCACTGTCTTGAAACAGTTTAAATTTGATTGTGATGTTGAGTTATCATCCACATTCACAACTGTCTGTCATGTTAAATCTCAGTTCAAGTCTACTTGTGGCTCATTCATTCTCATTTCCTTTTCAACTGACATGGAAGAAGTGGAATCAATGGTTTAAGACTTTAGGGATATTATCTAATACTATATGGAGGTTCAATGTCTCAGTTTCAGACATAGAAAGTGAAGCATGCAGTCTCCATAGTAAGGCCCAGGTCACCATGGCTGATGAGTTCAGGCTCAGCAGATATAGTGTCAGTCAAGATTCAGTTCTTAATCACTAAATCTCTTGCCTCTAATTTATATTTAAATACATTTTGGTGTAGTGTTCATGCATTGTGATCAGTGTGTGTGTGTGTGCCGTGTGTGTGTGTGTGTGTGTGTGTGTGTGTGTGTGTGTGTGTTTCCATGCATACATACTTGTATATGTGCATGTATGTGTGTTTGTGTGCATGCATACTTGTATGTGTGTGTGTTTGCAGGCATACACACTTGTATAAGTGCATGTGTATATGTGTATGCATGCACTTGGGTGTTTGTCTTTCCTAGAATGATCCCTACAGTCCAATACTTTCTTCTAGTGGCATTTTCCTTTTGAGCTCTCTGTTCTGTGTTTGCTGCCTTTGAAATTTGTGAACAGATTACGAAGGTGTCACATGTGCCACGGTGAATCCTGGTAGAATCAAGCTGAGCTTTCATCCTTACAGAGGGGCCATTTGGCAGAGAACAGAATTCACGAACAGCAGCCTTCTTAATTTACCACTCTCTGATTCGACTTCATGGTCTCCTGCTTTCAAAGAGAGGTAAGCGCTGTCCAGAAAGTCTCCCCGTTATTATTGCCATGATCCCTTGAAGCACCTCTGCTCTGGGCAAGCTTTCTTATTCTTTAACACTATCAAAATAACCCTCATTCGTTCCTTCTTCCTCATGGGTACCAGGCATGGAGTTTTTGATACGTTTTCCAAATATCAATAAACTGGCTACCATGTTTTATATCTAATTATTTGATGATTCTTTGCTGATTCCATCCCCTTGTGGTTCAAGGTCACCCCTCTGTGGTAGGTGCTATGGGTCACCACCTCACCCATGATGTCAGTCCAGGGATTATCCCTCTGTGGCCCTTGAGACATCCTCAAACATCTCTTTAAGCTTCTGATGCAGTTTCATTGTTCTATCTCCCTCTTAAGGGCCTCTTGTTTTGTGAAGGACATGCTCTTATTATTATTTATTATTTTAGATAAATGGCAAGCTTCTCTGGGTTATTTTTGTTAGATATCTCTTCTTGGACAGAACTTTGGAACTACTGTACAGCTGACATGTCCCTGACATAAAAAGGGTCCAGAGCCACACTGATATTCTAACATTGACCCACCAACACAAAACTCAAGGCTCCTAGGCTCAGGACACACAGAAGGCTACACTTGGGTTAAAAATAGCAATTTCTCAAACATTTTCCCCACAGACTTTACAATATCCCCTCTAAATCTTTTGTATATCTATTTAAATGTATGTACATTTAAAACAAGAGTTTACTCTTAAAATCAGTATGTATATTTAGCCAGGTACTAAAAATTTATGGAATGTCTGAAATAAACACACAAATTCCTCTCAACTTGCGATCAGCTTACATCACAATGATCCATTTGTAAGTTGAAAATATTCTTCAGTCAAACATGTATTTGACTGAATCAGCATCACGTGAATCATCTTCACTTTGTCAAACATGCTCAGGCCATGCCTATCAGCCTGCAGCTGAGGTTTATAAGACAGAGACGGACTTTGTATTACTGGCCTAGATAAAAGTCAGCACTTGAAATCCAAAGCTTAATGTCAAAAGCTTAGTTTCTGCTGAGCACAGTTGTGTTTGAACCATCACAAAGATGTGAGGCAATCTGTTGAACCCTGTGAGGTTGGGTGTCTGTACTCTGAACAAAGGACAGTAAACACACACCTTTGTTCTCATGGAACCTCAGGTCCTTGCTGCTAGTGGTCAGAAAGCAGCTGAAAGGGTAAAGTGTGCACACACTGTGACAATGGCACAAATGCTGCTTCAGCAGGACTCGGGAATGAAACCAGCCCTGACACAGAGGGAGGGGTTGAGATCTGAATGTAAATTATAACTGAACCCAACCTTCTGTCGTAGGGGCAACATATTCACAGTTCTAAGCCACAGAGCTTGTTCCATCTATGGGAGGCTACAAAGAGAGCCTTATGGCTTGAACAGGAGGAGATGTAAATAAAACACTGAAGAGTTAAAAAAAAAAACATCAAGGCAAAAATGGGCAAATACACAAAGGCCAAGGATCCTGAAGCTAAGAGGACTATTGTTCCCTGAATTGTGGCCTCTTTAGGTTTATTTATTAAAGCTTAAGGTCTCACAGCCACACTGTTTGGAGCTAGAGCATTGAAAGAAATATGCCAAAACTGGCTTCATCCTCGTCTCATGTTTTGTCAACTTTCCCTAGGGAGATGTGAACAGAGATTGAAAACAAAGAAAAGACACTGTTGAAGTCTAGCTTGGAGAAGCAATGGCATGGGTGCGGAGTTGGCATGGGCAAATTACAGATCACTAAACCAAAGATTCTGTCTCCCAGCAACTCTGGGTAAACCCTGGAGGAGGTGTGGCCTCATGATGATCTAATGTGAACCAGGCTCCTATGCTTTTGTGGGCTCTCTTCTTGGTAATCACAGCTGCTGAGATTTCAAGTGTGGCCATGTCATATCTGGAGAACAATGTTCCATGGCATTTTGTCTGACAGAGGTCATTATTAAGATGAGAAAGTAAGGCCACATGACGAAGCATAATGCAGGTCCATGCTCAACAGGGAAAGCATGAGAAGACGGGTGTAGGCAGCCATCTTCCAGCAGGTGAGTAAGGCCTCAGGAAGAAGAACTGTGGGGACACTCAAGAACTCTGAGCAGCATACCTCTGCAGTGTAAGTTATCCCATCTTTCATCTGCTGTTCAGTGGTCTCAATAAGAACTAATACGTGCCCCTTATAATGTATTGTTAGACAAGAAAAACCTGGTATAGTAGAGAAGAAATGAGTAGTAATTATGCTAGATTGGGACACCTAACTGGTATCATCCCCCATCACACTAGAACATCCAGGAAGAGTGTCTTGACCTACTCTCTTTATAGAGCAACACTCATCCTCTCAACTGGTGGAACTTCTGGATGCTGATGGCAAAATTATGCCCCTTCTCAGGTAAATGGGACTGAATTCAATGAGGATATTTTTCTTTTCTAGAATAAACCCAATAGCTGCCCTGCCCTGCTGACACAGATTTGGTCCTGTGATTTTAGAATAACAATTACCCACAATGCCCACCCAGGCCAGATCTGCCCTTGGTCTTCACTGAGACTATTTCTACTTGATCACAGAACTGAAAACCCTCCTGTCAGGCACCCTGAAAATGCTTCCTGAATGACAGCACTGTGTTAGTTACTATAGAGTGTCTCATAGGTGGCAGATCCAGAGCACTTCTGGAAAATGCAACCTAAGATACATGATTCCCTTATTTACCATTGTTGCTTTAAACATGCAAGAACCCCTCAAGACATTGACCCAGAATACGATGGGATCTGACATGAAATCCAGGGTGATTGATCACTCTGAGTTTTGTGTAGAGAGCTGATGTGCTAACTTTAAAGTTGCAAGCAAATGGACTGTTGAGGAGACTGGGAGAAAGAATCAAGTCGAAAGCATGAATCAGCCTTGCTCTGTTTTATGAGTGCCAGTGGTGAGCAGGTGATCATGAGTAGTGGGCAGATTTTTGTGCAGTTAGAAAGAAAGGCTGTGGAACTCCATGATTGCTCTATGGAAACCAGGCTAAGAAGCCAAGGGGAGTAACACCCAGGCTGTTGATGCAAACAGGGCAGTCGAGAGAGTTTCACTGGAGTTTCTAGCTTGTGTCTATGGAACACTAAGTTCTGAGGGTCACACAGACTTCCTCAAGGCAGCCCCAGTATATGGACAGCTACCAGCTCATTAATGGGATTGCCAATTTATACATACATGTACAGATGAGGTTCCCTGGACTTTAAGGGAATTTAAGAGAAACACAGGGCTTGGGAAAATCAAAAGGAAATGTCACAGTTTGGAGCAGTCAAACAAATTTGTCCAGCAGGCTCATGAAAATCTGCATAAAAGCCTGCCAATAACTGTAACTCCAGCTCCGGGGTAGGAGAGAGCAACAAAAAGATCTCTGAAGCTCAATCACCAGTCTGGTTAGTGGAATTAGTAAGGCCCAGGTTCAATGAGAGTCCTTGTCTCAAAACATAAGGTGGATGGAAGTTGATGAAAGCACCCAAAGTTGATATCTGGCCTTCACATGCACACATGCAGAGGCATTCACACATGTGTGCAAGCACTCATGCTCCCACACACACACACATGCATGCACACACCCACATCCATGGATATCCATAGGCATATACATTAATATATGAGCATGTATCTATAATGCACACATAATGAAAACTCATATTTAACATAAAAAGCACTCTAAAAGTGAGGAGAAAAATAGGGCCCAAACAAGGAATGGAATGAACTTGGAATTATGAATATTAAAACAAAGATATTTTAGAACATGAAGGTGCTGCAGACATATTAAGTGTTTGAGTATATAATGAGGGCAAACGTGAGTTGATAATCACTACAATCAAGGAAGGAAAACAGAACAGGAAAGGGCAAAGAGAGGGAAGCAGTTACATTGCACTGTGGAAGAGTAAAAATCTGGAAGTGGTGAGAGAATTGTCCTATAGCAACACAGAGAAAAGTTGTGGGGAAGTGAGGAGAAAGGGGCTTGCAGAGGGCAGCTCACACTACATACATTTAGATCAGTCACTGGCTCAAAGTCACCCACTGTGGATACCCATGTCTGGGAAGATGAGACTGCAGGCATGCATGGAGTCTGGCCAAGTGAGGGAGTGAAGATGATGCAGGTAGACAGGCTTGTGGGGAGCAGCTGGGGTTGTGAAGACACTGAAGCTGCAAGCCAGACTCTGCAGAGCAAGGTTGCGGGGAAGCTGGAGGTGAGGACAGATGGAATATGTGATGTGCACTGGTCTCAGGAAAGATAAGGGAGAGTGTGTAAGAAGGTGTGGCTTGTTTTCTGTGTCAGGTTCTAATTTTTTCTCTGTTGATTTTTGTTGCTGTGATGAAACTAGCTGACTTTGTGAATCTTCACATTGTATTTTCATTACATGAACAAATACTGAAGGATTCTGTTTGTACTACTGTTGTGTAAACAGCAAGAAAAAACATGAAGATAGGTATTATTTCGCCTCCTGGGTGTTAAATAAATAAAATTGATTTAGAATACAGAATCTTAAGTGAGAATGTTGCTCAACGATGTAGTAATAGCAGCCATGAGCCCCCAGGTTTGGCCCAAAATTATAATTATGCCTAAGTGTGTAAGTAGCTGTGTGATTGTGTGTGTGTGTGTGTGTGTGTACAGACTACTGAGGATTTATATTCAAAGGATGCTAATTTTCACCAAGTTATTTTTCATTTAATAGGGAACAATTATTTTGCCAGGACATATTTTGTTTTATAGACATAGCCTTTGAATATTTTCACATTCAATGTAGAGGAAGACATTTGCCTTTTTAAAATCAAGTTTCACATGAAAAATGAAATGAAATGAATATACAGAATAGCCTAGCTGAATTGCTGTCAGTGCAATTCAGGGGGAGCATGCTGACCTGCTTTCCCAGTTCCTTAAAACCAAAAGAAAACCACAGCCACCCCCTACAAACCCTTGTTTCCAACAATATGGTGGAATGTTCATTACTAGTCAAAGGACTGTGGCTTGAGATGACTTAGTTTTTCCAATAGCTACAAGTGTGCACAAACACTGACAAAACTCAAGAGTTTAATATCATAACTTAAACAGTCCTGGAAGGGAAATGTTGTGCTCTTGATAGATTTTCTTTATCATAAATGTACTAAAATGTGTTTTTATTTTAATTTAATTTTCTCTTGTGTCTCTGTAGGCTAATACCATAGACAGGCAGTCTTTGCCCTGAGGAGCCTCCTCCTTCCCACATGTTCATCCCACACAGCTGATGGGCTGTGTCTATTTATGTCTTGCTTCACTACATGTTTGGTTTAAGGCAAATAAAACTTATTTGTAACAATTTTAGAACCTCCTGGTATGTAAATGCAGAGGAAGTTGCAAACATATCAGGCAGCTTTTGTGGGTAGTTTTTGAAATAAAAGAGCAAAAACTGGGCTATACTTACATAAGTTGTAGTCTTTTAAAAATCAGAATATCTTGATTAGAAAAATCACGCAATTCACAGATGTTTGCCATTTTATGTATGAGACTCTTTCAAAGATTCCTAAGAGCACAAAGTTCCTCTGTTTGATTTCATAAGATTCAGGCAGATTGAATATCTTAAAATGCTGTGAACTTTATGGATTCATACAGGTCCCTGAGACTGTTTTGTAGCATAGCTTGACAGTGAAGAAATACTCAACAAAATCAATCCAGCCTTATTGTC
Source organism: Cricetulus griseus (assembly GCF_003668045.3). Classification (NCBI taxonomy): domain Eukaryota; kingdom Metazoa; phylum Chordata; class Mammalia; order Rodentia; family Cricetidae; genus Cricetulus; species Cricetulus griseus. The sequence goes on along the minus strand of NW_023276807.1, from coordinate 63,493,125 downwards.
TCCTACTTCAGCTACTGAAGCCAGTATTGTAAATTGTATGTATAGTTGAATGAATTAACTGGGGTTGGAATGAGGGTGGAGTTGGAAATGGCGGTAGGAGTCGACCATCATCAAAGTTCATTGTATATAGACTTCTTGAAAAATCAATGAAATATATTTGAAAAATCTAGGTTCACTTCTATGTTGGGAATTAAGGTATGGGGAAGGTTGACTTCACACATCAGCTTAGCACAGAAGGTAGATGTGTGGAACATTCTGACCACAGAAAGCATACCCAAAGAAGATGGAGACTTCTCCCCCTAATGATTTTTTCCGTTCATTTATTTAGCTCATAAATAAAGTCATGCACAATTATGATACAGAATACAGTATGTTCACAATGGCATGGCTAAATTAAACCAATTAACTTGTTATATCACACATATTCATCATTTTTGTTTTGAGAACACTTAAAGTATACTATCTCACAACTTTTAAAATATAGCATATTGTTATCAACCATCTTGAGTAGACCTCAAGACTTCAGAGAGTCCATGCCTCTTGTCCAACTGCAGTTTTATATCCTTAAACCAATCATTTCCCCATTGTTAAAAGACCCACACTGAAGCCTAATAGCCACAATTCTCTCTGTTTCCATAAGTTCATCATTTCTAGGTTACACATAAAATTGAAATTGTGTGACATTTGTCTTCCAGTGTGTCACTTTTTATTTGGCAAGCATTTAACTTTACTACATACTAAAGATGAAATGAAATTTGCATGCACAGTTGAGCACTCACTGAAACACCTTGGGTTCATCACATATTTGAGTTTCAATTAGCTTTATATATATATTTATATTTATATAAAAAGAGCAATAATGGCAATATGTTATGCATCAATAGCAGCAATAGCTTTTCCAGGTTCTGCAGTCATTTGAACAAAATTATAGAGACATCCAGCACACTCCATTTAAAAAAAAACAAAAAAAATAAAAACAAAAAACAAACAAACAACAACAAAAAAAAAGTAAAAAACAAAATCCCAGAAAACAGCATATTTCTGTTACTCTTGTGGTACTTGGCACCATTTTTTTTAAATTAGCTTCTCAGTCATCATCTGGGAGGAAACCATTCTGAGCAACATCATTAAAAACAGCTCTGATAAAGCATAGTCACTACTATGTATCATAAAGCAGGTCCACATATGAGTGAGTACATATCATGTTTGTCTTTTTGTGATTGGGTTACCTCTCTCAGAATGGTTTCTTTGAGTTCCATCCATTTTCCTGCAAATTTCAAGATTCCATTATTTTTTTCTGCTGAGTAGTACTCCATTGTGTAAATGTACCACAATTTCTCTATCCATTCTTCGGTTGAGGGGCATCTAGGCTGCTTCCAGTTTCTGGCTATTACAAATAATGCTGCTATGAACATGGTTGAACAGATGTCCTTGTTATATGAATGTACTTCTTTTGGGTATATGCCTAAGAGTGGAATTGCTGGATCTTGTGGTAGACTGATTCCCATTTTCTTGAGGAGTAGCCATACTGATTTTCACAGTGGCTGTACAAGTTGGCACTCCCACCAGCAGTGGAGGAGTGTTCCTCTTTCTCCGCATCCTCTCCAGCATAAACTGTCATTGGTGTTTTTGATTTTAGCTGTTCTGACAGGAGTAAGATGGCATCTCAGAGTTGTTTTGATTTGCATTTCCCTGATGACTAAGGATGTTGAACACTTTTTCATGTGTCTTTCAGCCATTTTTGATTCCTCTATTGAGAATTGTCTATTTAGTTCTGTACCCCACTTTTTAATTGGGTTGTTTGGTGTTTGGGGGACTAGCTTCTTGAGTTTATCAGTTGTTGACCTCAGTGTCAGTAGTGGTGTTATGTTCAGGAAGCGGTCTCCTGTACTGACTAATTCAAAGGTATTTCCCACTTTGTCTTCTAATAGGTTCAGTTTGGCTGGATTTATGTTGAGATCTTTGATCCATTTTGACTTAAGTTTTGTGCAAGGCTTGGGTCTAACTGCAGTCTTCTACATGTCTGCAACCAGTTATACCAGCACCATTTGTTGAAGAGGTTCTCTTTGTTCCATCATATAAATTTGGATTGTTTGTCAAAAATCAGATGTTTTTTAAAGCTAAGGGAAGAATACAGTTAATTTGGTTCAAGTTTTCCCTCATTCCCTGAGTGAGTAAGGAGAGTCTATTGTGAAGTCTGTGTCAGAACAGGACTCAGTGTGGCTGTGCACATTATTTATTAAAAGAAAACCACAGTGTTTTTCAGAAGTTGGGTTTCCTAAAAACCACTCTCATTCAGGACAGCAATCCCAACTGAGCTTCCTGAGATGCAAACATGTTCCATTGTGAGTTCTCCCAAACCATGAGTTTGCCATTCAAAGAAACATGTTTAGTTCAGGAAATATCATGCCTGCCACCTGTCACTTATTGTGTACATGCTATATACATCACACACTAAGTTTACTCTAACATAGCCACTTATCACAATGATGTGATGAAAACATTTTAGTGCCTCCTCAATAAATATTCATCTATTTTAGGAGAATAAACACATTGGAAAAAAACTGCTAGGCAGGTTGACACATTGCTTGCACAATAAGTACAAATTTTAAACAGAGATCTTAGAATCCAATTTGTCAGGCAAAACAAATATGGCTTGGTATTTGTTTTCTATTTAGAAGGTGTGTTAAACCTACCATTTATAAAACTCTCAAGATCAGTGACTCCTTTACTCCCACAATCATTGGTGTAGAACTCACATTTTCACCCTGTTTCTGCCGACATCTCTATGGGTCTTATGACAAGATGAAAGATGAGAAAATTTTCTTTCTATTCCATGAAGATCTAACTACTACCTGGGATTCACCAGGTCTCAGTTACCTTGTATCAGCTTAAATAAGACTCTGAAGCTATTAACTGCTTATGGGATTTATTGTGGGGACTTGTGTTACTCTGTTGTCTATCAAGTGTGAAACCAGTGCAGTGCCACAAGATGAACACCATGAGAAAAATTGAAAATATCTCAAAAGAGCAAAACTGGTTTTGCAATTTTCATTGTTGACAATGTACTGACCTCCTACAATGTACACAGAACTCAGAACACCCTTCTATCACCACATGATGATATATCCTTGGTTTTGCAGTGTGCATATTTATGCATCTTTCTGCTTATCTGGATAGATTATCCTATAATTTGAAAATCTCAACTAGCCTTACGAAGCTGAGATCATTGCCTGGTGTTAGAGGTACTGTACATTCCACACATCAGCGCCTCAGAAACCACAGATTAAATTTCATACTGTTCCCACGAGGAAGGTCCTACTTCACCAGTTTGGCCTGTGTGCTGATTTTTGGTAATCTAATTTCTATCCATGAGCAGAGGACTCTCAATCTCTTGAACTCAAGTACAGTGCTCTGGGTCTTAAATATCTTTTCATAGTATAAGAACATGACCACTTCTTCTATGCTACATTTTTCTTTCTCTCGTGCTTATATTAATGGATCAAGCTTGACATGGTGTAGTGCCTGCTCCTACCATCTCACACTTGCTTTTGTGGTAGGTTTGCTCATACCACCCAGTGGTGATGTCTGAGTGTGTACACCCACATAGACAGCCTGTCTGTGTCCCTTGTCATCTCACAGCTTCTAAAAGGTATAGCTTGTGATTCTGTGTGATCTATGGAATTCTAAGAACTAAAATTTATAGAAGCAAAGAGGAGGATGTGATCAAGAGCTAGGCGCGTGATGCTGGAAAATCACTAATGGATCCTGTAAAATATGCAACATGCCATGATATTTATGGAGCTCTGAGTTCTGCCAGCTAAATATATACATATCCCTACACCACTCTGTTCAGTACCAAGCACTGAAGTGTGGAAGCACTTTATGCTGTTTAGCACTTTATACTTTCAAAATCCTTTCTAATCACTTTATTATTTATATCCAAGCAAGCCTGAGCATATTAAGAAATAACTCTCTTCTGCCTTCCCCTAATCCATTAAAGCCAGTGCCTATAAGACAGTATTTATTGGATCCAAACTTAATTCCTCTCATAGCACCTATTTCAATGGTAAAACTCCACTTTGAAAATGAACTATATATCCATGCAGATATCAGCTGTCCTCTGACCTTTGGAGAAGGGTTTAGAAACTAGTGTGTGGTTCATAAATGCTGAGGTATGGCAACTCAAGCTTGAAATGTGCAGTGATACACTGGGGCAAGGTCTTCATGACGTGTTCTCTCTTACCTGCATGGCATGAGCAATATATCTGTCTCTCCCTTTAGAAAGTAAATAATTAAGCCTGAAAAATTTCTCATTGTAGAATCAAGCCCATTAAGATAAGTGCAACTTTATTGATTGGCCCAAAGTTGGCTTTCAGTGAAAGAATTCTAACTGTGGAATGCTACTGGAACTTTCTAGAGACTTTTTTTTTGCTTTATTACTCGTGATTTCTAAGACATTTCCTTAGGGTTATAAGCATGTGGGTTGATAACACCAGAACTGTCTAAATATGCTGTGAAGGGATTGCTGCTTAAATGTGAAATGTCCTTCCCAGGCTTGTGTGAAGGGTTTTGGAAGGTTGTGGAATTGTTTGGAGCTGAAACTCTGCTGGGAATGAATCAGTGTGATAGGTCTTGAAGTTTCACATCCCAGCCTGCTTCCTCTTCACTCTCATCTTCCTGTTCATTGATGGTGCAATGTGACCAGTGATCACACACCCTCCCTCACCCATCCTGTGTCACGATGGACCATGTATCCTGTAAAACCATGAGCTGAAACAAACTTTCCCATTAAGTTGCTTCTTGACATTTAGCAATGTTTATGAGAATATTAGGTAATGCAGATGGCAAACCCTTAAGATGAATTTATTGTGGACTGGGAAAAAACAGGTAATCCTGGATAGGGTGAATGAGATGACCTAGCGGTAGGAAGATGCTAAGGGATGAGACCAAGGCCCAAGATGTATTCTAGCTACTCTCCAGCTTAGGTAGCTTTTGAGGATCTGCTCACTTGGCATGCAAAGTTTCTCCATTTGCCCTTTGAATTCACAGCCTAATTTCCAGATATATTCCTACCGTCTTTCCTTCTCCCCTATTGGTTCTGTTGAGATATGAGGGTGGAGCCAATTTAATCTAAGTAGGATATGAATCTAGAATATAAAAATAAATGCACCTGGAATCTCAGATATATTTTCACTATCCATCATTCAAGTCAATTAAATGCATATAAACCTCTCAGTTCTTTCAGAAAGATAATGATTCCAAAGTCCAGATACAATTGAAATATAAATGGAAACTAAACCTAACTGTCATCTAAATTTCAAGAAATGAATGTGTGAGTGTGGAATTTGGAGAAAATGCTTCTAAATCCAAGCTAAGTTGATGAATCCGAAAGATGCACTTTTGTACTGAAGTGCAGCTAACAAGTGGGATGGGGACCACCAGGGTTATTTCACCCTTCCCTATTTCAGAAGAAGAATATGAGCTATGCACAAAGGGGACTGTTTAGTCATGGAAGATGAGTATCCATGGGGGAAAGAAAGGTTTCATATTTCATAGGCTCATACCTGTCAGATGAGTACCTCACATTCAAAAAACCACCTAAGCTCAGAAGCATCATAATATCCCAGATAACAGAGGCAGCAAAAATGGGAAGACTCAAGACTGAGAACAACCCTGACTGTAGGTTAGCCCACACAGAACATGGGAATGAAGAATACAGAGAAGCATACAAAACCCTCGGAGGCACCACTAAATGAAAAAAAAATGCATGCAGGCTTGGTGGTACACATCTGTAATCCCAGTCCTGGAAAGGCTAAGGTGAGGAGGTAGAAATTTGGAGGGCAGCCTAAGCTACATAGAGAGACCATGTCTTTTAAATAAATAAAAAAAATATAACAAAACACAGGGGTTAGTGTGCAAACACCCACAGAGTGAAACATGGAGCAAGTGAGGATATGACAGCATTGATAGATGACTTGTACAGCAGAAACTGAAAAGTATTTAACAAATTTACATGGAAATATATGTGAGAGAAAATATGATGTTTATTCTTAAACATTGAAAATATCGAATGGCTTATTCAATATTATAGGGAAAAATGAAATGAGAAGACAAGCTGAAATCATATATGGCTAAGAGTAATATTAGAATAAATGAGACCTGATAGAAAAGAACAGGGATGGAACAGGGTGAGGGGTAGAAATTGCTCTGCAGCCAGCAAATCGCACTGAAGTCAGTGGGGAAAGGCAAGCTTGGGGCCTTTCAATGTTTTCTTGCAGATGCAAGAAGGCTAGAATTGAGCCCGAAGACCAGGTTACACACAGAATGCAAAGAATTCCATGTTCACTCTATGGGTTGTTTACAAATATTTCTGAATTTTTGGTTGGATTTCATGACATTGGGCATAAAAAATGGCATTGTTAGTGTGAAGGAGATAGCAATTAAACTGTTATATGCATAAAGCAACAAAATAAAACACAAGAATAATTCTTGGTTTACTTTCTTATGTGTAGAAAGGAGCATCCTTGCTCCAACGATAATCTAAGCAGACACATTCTATGCCTAGAACCATAGGGACTATGTCAGAAACCCAGGGGTTAAGCTTGTAGGAGTGTCATGCTGGAGAGGCTCACAAAGGGGTGTGGCACAGAACTGTGTCTACCCAGTAAGTAAGTGTAGTGAGATTTTTCGCCCCCTCCCCCTGTAGCGTTGACCACGCCCATTTGGTCTTGGTCACAGGTGAGGACATGACAGGTAAAAAGGATTGAATTGGGGCTCGGAAAGCCCCTTCTTTGGGCCTCGGAGGGCTTTGGGGTCTGCATCTTTGGAGCGGGAGTCCACGACAGTCACTTGTTTCCTGTGTAAGTTATTTTTTCCAAATTAACTATGCTTCATCTTACTGGTCAAGCATCCTGATTTCCACGGCCAATAAGTAAAGACCAGCCTTCAGGTGCTCTTGTCAATCAGAAGTCATAGCTTCCACCATTGAGGATGAAAGTCCCTGTCCTGTGCATCAGTTGAGAATGGCACTGTCTGCACTGAGGATTCATCCCCTATGCCTCTCCATGGTGAAACAGTCATGAGTCCAAGGTGGAAAGGAAATGGCAAGGAATCTGTCTTCTTGTAGCAGTCTTCAACAAAATGCCACACCTTGAGTTACTTCTGTGACTGTATTGAGAGATCTCTAATCTACAACATAATTAAATGAATAATAGCCTCCAGAATATGGAAAAATAAACCTGTTAAACACTCACAGATGGGATATGTAAAAACAGAGTAACTGTGGCTATCACAAGAATTTTAAAATAGATTTCTCAATGATAATTAAATAAACAGTGCATAAATAATAGCATAGTCCTACTGCTATAACACAGTGACATGCTTAAATGAGATTTTTATAAAGTAGAAAAATGTCATTTATAGTGTATGAATCCAATTAAAATTTTATTTTAATTTCATCAGAACCAAGGGTTAAACTCTGAAAAATAGTGACTTACAAGTCAGTGTAACACATCTTTCTCTGTCCTGCCAGCCAGCTCCCTAATCATGAAACAGAGACTTATTGTTAATTATGAAAGGTTGGCTGATTATGAAAGTTTGGGCTTGTTTTTAGCTAGCTCTTATAACTTAATCTATTTTTATTGTATTTTTATTGATCTATGTGCTACCTCAAGACTCATTTACCTTATCTATGTACTATCTGTCCATCCTGCTTTCCCTGCTTCCTCCATGTTCACCTGGCGACTCTGCCTTCTTCCCAATGTCCTCTCTGCCCTGAAAATCTTGCCTAGCTATTAGTTGTTTAGCTTTTTATTAGGCTAAACACAGTGACAGATCTTCACACAGTGTAAAGGAATATTGAACCACAAGTCAGGAGTAAGAAATGTGTTTTGAGATCAGAAGATTGACACAATTAGTGTTAGAGTCATGGAAAGAGAGAGAATAAGAGAAGGGAAGTGAGGAACAGCAAGAGAGAGGAGGAAGAGAGGGGACAGGAGAGGAGAAATTCAATTATTGAAAGGATGGATTAGGGGACATTCACATGTAATAAATCAGAAGTAAGCAGGCATGGGAGTAAAGGTAGCAAACACTTGTGGAAGTATTTATTTTTGTTTCCTTTCTGTCCAATCTTAGCACCTCTTTCACTCATCCCATGCCCTGTTTTCTTCTATTATCACACATATATACACACACGCGCGCGCGCGCGCGCGCGCGCACACACACACACACACACACACACACACACACACACACACACACCATGACAATAGATTCCATATATGAAAAACATGCATGTCTTCCCCAACCTGGCTTATCTTACTTAACATAAAGGAAGATCTAGGGGAATATTTATCATTATGCTGCCAGTGAATACTGCATTATATCTCCAAGAAATTAGCTAGATGCTTCTTATGAATATATTATATAGACACAGAAGCCTAGATCTGTACTTATTATCAGTTCTTTAGCCACCAAAGGAGAGTTTCCAAAGCAGCAGGCCATTATGGTGGGAATCAACTGGGAAAGATTTCTAAGTTTGGAACATTTAATTAGAAACAAAAAAGGATTAATTTTATTGCTGTAAATAAAATAACATCTAATCCAAACTTTATTATTTCCTAGCTAAGTGAAAATTCAAACTCTATTTTGCAGTTTTTTTTTTTGTGTGTGTGTGTGTAAAATTATGTGCATAGGAAACCTACTATTTTTAAGAATATAGTACTGGATTGTTAACTTTTCATACATTATTTTCTACAGTAGAAATCAAGAATATATTCCCTGTGTGTAACTAAGTTTTATGCTCCCCCAAGAGCATCTACTTTGGCTGACCCCAGAATCTACTATCCCATCCTCCCTAAGAGTCTAGTTAGGTGATAATTCACAAAAGCATAGTCACAGCCATAGTTCTGTGGTTAGCTTGTTTCATCTGACACAGCATTGTCTAGTGTCATTGAAGGACATGTTACAATACAGAAGCAACATGGCTCAGGAGTTTAGTTTTGAGATCACATTTTACACACACACACACACATACACACACACACACACACACACACACACATACACACATATTATATATATAATATATATATATATATATATAATATATATACATGCAACAAAAATCATTACACATTCAGGGCCCTGAATGTGTTACATGAAGCCAAACAGGACACTACACACTTAGCAAAAAAAAAAAAAAAAAAAAAGCCAGGGAAAGGGAGCAATTGTTTCAGCCTGAAGAAAACCAAAAGGTCATGGCCTCTACATACCAAGTGTTAAGGTTGGCTGGATTATGGGCCACATAAAGGATGTTAAGGAAAGGAAGAAATAAACTTTGAGTAAAGCCTGTGTATATGTCTGCCATTAGCATTTAAATTTCTAACAACAGTAAGAAGTTGTACTGTCTCTAGGTCATACTGACATGCTTGAACTTAAGCAACGTGTATGCAGTTTCCCAGTGTTTCAGAGAAGCATTGTATAGATTCACATAGATGACAATAGATGACAAATGGTGGGGAGGGTAATGGAAGCTAGAAAGAGCAAAAAAATTGGGTTAAAAAGAAATGGAGTAATATAAAATTTGGGGAGAGTGAAGAACTTGCAAGAACTTTAAATAACATTTTCATCTGAATTTATTGCAATTACAAGTTGAACAATGAATCAAGAATGAAAGATTCTTACACCTGCCTGATTTTATGATACTTCTCAATTATCTAGATGTCATAGACATTAATAATTCAAGCATTCTCTCTTTGAACTATAAGCTACACATTATGTCGGAGGTGATTGATACAGGTGTATAGAATCTTTATAATCGGTTCCACATGTTTTATAAAAGCATCCCCACTAGCCACTCCCTGTGTCTGAAAGTTCCCTAATGTGCACATATCACAAGTGTAAGCTCAAAACCCCAATTTAATTAATGATTACACACCAAACTTGGAGATCTTTATATGTTACATATCTCCATGTTAAATGTGCATGTTTTCAACACTTTCATTAAATATTCTATATTGCAGACACTTAGAAACCTCTCTAGAATTTAAATCACTGTAAACGGTATTGAGAGGGAACTGAGCCTCCACTATAATTTATTTGGGTATGATTGGGTGAAATATGATGCCATTAGGATGAAAATTAGCACAAACAGCATGTTCAGAGGGTTTTTTAATAAAATCACAGGGACCATATTTGGTATTAACATGTAAATTATGTACTGCGTGATGAGCCCCCTTAAACTCATAAAGAGAGGATGATTAAAGGAGATAAAATATGAATCTTCACCATTGGAGAGTACATTAACCTGAAGTTCTCCAACATACATTTATTTTAGATATCATCAAATGCTAATTGTCACTTTTAAGTTTCCAACTCTTGTTCTCTAGCTATAAAATGCTCATTAAGGACAGGTGAAACCTCCTTGAAGCAAGATGGTTTGTAGATCCAAGGGCAGCATTAAGGGCAATAATGAAATTTCATTTCCTGTTTTTCAGTCAATAACATGTCTGCATTTGAAGACTAGAAATTTCCATGGGTATTCTAGGACATGCTGTCCTCTAGTGCATCAACAGTGATGATATGAAAGTTTAGCATATGCGTGTAAGTTGGGCTGAAGATAACTTTGGAGGAAGGCAATACACAATCACAGATCTCAGTAACTGGACCAACAATGCACACCTGTGATCCCAGCACAACCAGCCTAAGGTAGAGGATCATGAGTTTACAACCAATTTGGGCTATTTCCTGAGACCTTGTCACTAATGATGGTAAGAACAGAAACAAACACCAGACACAGGCCACGGCCTCTCAGTGAATATCAGTCTTCCAAAAGTAGCCTCAACTGCATTCAGGCATGAAACCAATAGGTGGATTTAGTTGGGGGCATGCACAGTGATTTGTGGGTACAGCCACACAAACACAATCATACATATAAACCAAGGGCAAATTTCTCTTACACAGATGCCTCTGAGATCTATCCTAGGTTTGTGGAAAACTGCCCTATGTTGGAAGACAATTTAAAACTCTATGGAATTTTGAAAAACAGACAAAATTATTTTGCAAAGTCCTGAACTCGGGCTCATTCCAAGATGAAAAATCTTCAGATTTAAATTAAAGGGTTTTATCAAATTTAATTTCTAAATTTTTTATATGTGTATTTAAACATCCTACCCTCTTTTTCTCCCTTCAATTCCTCCCATGTCTCCCTTCTTTCTCTCAAATTTACAGCTTCTTAATCTTTATTATTCATACATATACACCAATAAATATGTAAATAAAATCTTTCCAGTCCATTGACTAACCTAGTAGGAGTCTCATCCCTGGAGCAGACTGATCTCTCCCTCTCTCTCATTCTTTCTCTCTCCCTCTCCCTCTTTCTCTCTCTCTCTCATCATCATCAGTTGTCTGTAGCTTTTCATCTAGGGATGGGGCTTTGTGAGATCCCCCCATCCACACTGGCAGGTCACCTGCTGTAATTGTTAAGGTCATGTTCAGCAGCCATAATATTGAGATTTCATGGGCACGCTATCGGGTTCTTCATCTAACATATTTTAAAGACAGAAAGTTTGAAAAAAAAAAAAAAACCATGGTGAGATGGGGTCAAATTAATATCAAACTGGGGAGTGATTACATTAGAATGTTATCAAAGATACTGGAATTGTGGAGATGCTTATGTAATTACTATTTAATTCACTTATACTTTCTTAAGTACTAAGGAGTACCTTTTGAATCAGTATTTCTGAATTGTAGTCTATGAGTATTTTGGAACAGTGAGAATTTTCGAATATCTTTTTCATAAATTTGTCTGGATGATTTTATTTTAGTGCATATTTAAGTAGTTTTAGGAAAGTTTTGCTGTGGCCAAACATATTGCATTGATTTATTCTCTCAAAACTTCCATTGTGGTTATAAATGGTATCCATTCCTATCCTTAATTTATTTGCTTTTCCCCATTAGCTTCCATTTTTCAATTTTGTTTTTAATAGTATCATTTAGGAGTATAGGTTAAAAGTATTTTATTTTTAATGTGTTTTTGGCATGGCAGAACTTTTAAAACACAAGTTTCCTAGCTTTACTTGATTGTTTTATTCTAACGATGCTTACTTAAAAGTAAGTTATCAGAAGTTCTGTTTCTATGTGGCTATGGCAACCTTGGTAACTTGGCATAATCTGTCTTATTTAAATTTAACTATCCATGTCACTTTAATTTAAGACACAGATTACATAACATTTTTTCTCAGAGTTCCTCTAAAACTGAAAAATGATTGAGTAATAGATGCACTATAAAATAATATACAGTGTTACAGATAATTAGACCCTTCCTTTGTTCATATCTAGAGCATTCATTACAATGGATCCTATAGAATTTAAACATTTTCTGTTGGCATCCTTATATTAGAAACAGTAATGAAAATATGCACTTTGAAAACTAAATAAGGCATGGTATTTGCTTTATAGTAAGCATGTTTTTTTTAAATTTTTAATTTATTTTTTAGTTTTTTTTTTGTGACTTCAAGGTCCTGTATTTTTACTGCCCTCGCGATGAGCATATTTTTTTTCTCTCTTTTTATTATTATTAATTCAAGTTAGGGAGCAGGCTTGTTTCACATGTAATTCCCCTCTCCCATTCCTTCTCCCCCACCTCCAAACTACCCCCCACCCCATCCACCCACCACTCCCCAGGCAGGGTAGGGCCCCCAACCGGGGCTCCACCAAGTCCACCAAATCTTCCTGTGCTGGGCCTGGGTCCCTCCCCATGTGTTCAGAGACAGAGTGCATCCCTTCAAGTGGGATGGGCTCTCGAAGTCCCCCACATACACCAGGGTAAAAAGCCAGTCCACCTCCGGAGGCTCCCAGGAGTGCAGGGGCCTCCCCGATGGCATCCATGATCAGGGGGCTTGATTAGTCCCATACTGGCCTCCCAAAGAGCGTCTGGGGTCGATATGCTTTCCCTTTTTCAGGCCAACTGTTTATGTGGGTTTCTCCAACCTGGTACAGACCCCTTCATTCTTCATTCCTCCCTCTCTTCAACTAGGTTCCAGAATTCAGCTCAGTGTATTTCTGTGTATGTCTGTCTCTGCTTCCATCAGCCACTGGATGAGGACTCTAGTATAGCATAGAGAGTAGTCATCACTCTCATTCTAGGGGAGGGGCTTCTAGGCCATCCTCTCCTCCACTGCCTGGACTGTCAGATCGTGTCATCCTTATAGGTCTCTGGAGATTTTTCTAGTTCCAGATCTCTTCTCGGACCTATAGTGGCTCCCTCTGATATGGTATCTCTCATCCTGCTCTCTCTCCTCTATTCTTCCCCCAACTCAATATATCTGCTCCTCCATTTCTTCTCCTCTCCTCTTCTTCTTGTGCTCTTATTGTGGCAGCACCCACTCCCCTACCCTCATGCTCTCAATTAGCTCGGGAGTTTATGCCACTTCCCATTCCTGGGGTCCATTTATCCCTTAGAGTCATTCATGATTTCTAGTTTCTTTGGGGAAGAGGATTATAGGCTGGTAATCCTTTGCTCTATGTCTAAAAATCATATATGAGTGAGTACATACCATGTTTGTCTTTTTGTGATTGGGTTACCTCACTCAGGATGGTTTCTTCTAGTTCCATCCATTTGCCTGCGAATTTCAAGATTCCATTGCATTTTTCTGCTGAGTAGTACTCCATTGTATAAATGTACCACATTTTCTCTTTCCATTCTTCAGTTGAGGGGCATCTAGGTTGCTTCCAGGTTCTGGCTATTACAAACAATGCTGCTATGAACATGGTTGAACATATGTCCTTGTTGTATGGACATGCAGTATTTGGGTATATACCCAAGAGAGGAATGGCTGGATCTTGAGGTAGATTGATTCCCATTTTTCTGAGCAACTGCCATACTGATTTCCAAAGTGGTCTTACAAGTTCACACTCCCACCAGCAATGGAGGAGTGTTCCTTCTTCTCCGCATCCTCTCCAGCATAGGTTGTCATTGGTATTTTTGATTTTAGCCATTCTGACAGGTGTGAGGTGGTATCTCAGAGTTGTTTTGAGTTGCATTTCTCTGATGGCCAAGGATTTTGAGCACTTTCTTAAGTGTCTTTCAGCCATTTCAGATTCCTCTGTTGAAAAATCTCTGTTTAGTTCTGCACCCCACTTTTTAATTTCATTGTATGGTGTTTTGGTGGCTAGCTTCTTGAGCTCCTTGTATATTTTGGAAATCAGTCCTCTGTCAGATGTGGGGCTGGTGAAGATCTTTTCCCATTCTGTGGGTGGTCGTTTTGTCTTACTGACTGTGTCCTTTGCCTTACAGAAGCTTCTCAGTTTCAGGAGGTCCCATTTATTGATTGCAGACCTCAGTGTCTGTGCTTCTGGTGTGATGTTCAGGAATCATTCTCCTGTGCCAATTTGTTCAAGGGTTGTTCCCACTTTCTCTTCTAGAAGATTCAGTGTGGCTGGATTTATGGAGAGATCTTTGATCCATTTGCACTTAAGTTTCGTGCATGGTGACAGGTATGGATCAATCTGCAATTTTCTGCATGTCCGAATCCAATTGTGCCAGCACCATTTGTTGAAGATGCTATCTTTTTTCCATTGTATGGATTTAGCACCTTTGTCAAAAATAAGGTGTTCGTAGGTGAGTGGATTAATATCTGGGTCTTCAATGAGATTCCATTGGTCTATCTGTCTATTCTTGTGCCAATACCAAGTTGTTTTCAGAACTATGGCTCTATAGTAGAGCTTGAAGTAAGGGATGGTGATGCCTCCAGAAGATCTTTTATTGTAAAGAGTTGTTTTGGCTATCCTGGGCTTTTTATTTTTCCATATAAAGTTGAGTATTGTTCTTTCAATGTCTGTGAAAAACTGTGTTGGGATTTTGATGGGATTGCGTTGAATCTGTAGATTGCTTTTGATAGGATTGCCATTTTTACTATGTTAATTCTGCCTATCCAAGAGCATGGGAGATCTTTCCACTTTCTGGTATCTTCTTTAATTTCTTTCTTTAAAGTCTCAAAGTTCTTATTGTACAGGTCTTTCACTTTTTTGGTTAGTGTTACCCCAAGATATTTTATGTTGCTTGTGGATATTGTGAAAGGTGATGTTTCCATGATTTCTTTCTCATTGAGTTTATCATCTGTATACAGTAGGGCTACAGATTTTTTTGAGTTAATTTTGTATCCTGCTACCTTGCTGAAGGTGTTTATCAGCTGTATGAGTTTCCTGGTAGAGTTTTTCGGGTCACTTATGTAGACTATCATGTCATCTGCAAATAGTGAAAGTTTAACTTCGTCCTTTCCAATTTGTATCCCTTTGATCTCCTGTTCTTGTCTTATTGCTCTAGCTAGAACTTCAAGTACAATATTGAAGAGGTATGGAGAGAGTGGACATCCTTGTCTTGTTCCTGATTTTAGAGGAAAAGCTTCGAGTTTCTCTCCATTTAGTTTGATGTTGGCTATTGGTTTGGTGTATATCGCGTTTATCATGTTTAGATATGTTCCTGTTATTCCTGTTCTCTCCAAGATCTTTATCATGAAGGGATGTTGGATTTTGTCAAAGGCTTTTTCAGCATCTAGTGAGATGATCATGTGGTTTTTCTTTTTCAGTTTGTTTATATGGTGGATTACATTAATGGTTTTTCGTATGTTGAACCATCCTTGCATTCCTGGGATGAAGCCTACTTGATTGTGGTGGATGATATATATTTGAATTACAAA
Organism: Cricetulus griseus; assembly: GCF_003668045.3. Taxonomy (NCBI): domain Eukaryota; kingdom Metazoa; phylum Chordata; class Mammalia; order Rodentia; family Cricetidae; genus Cricetulus; species Cricetulus griseus. The sequence continues at coordinate 63,477,424 of NW_023276807.1, read as the reverse complement.
CAAGATTGTTTTACATGACAATCCCAGTTCCTTTCTCCCTCCCTTCCTCCCCTACCACCCTCCCAACTAAAACCCTATCTATCACATATCCTTTTTTCTAATCTACACCTGACTCAACTTTGCTGCTCCCTCATGACCTCTGCATTCTTCCTTTTCTTCCCTTCTCATTCTCGTAGCTCCCTCCTGCCTCTTCCCATGCTCTCAATTTGCTCAGGGGATGGTGACCCTTTCCCCTTCTCCAGGGGACAAAGCTTGTCTCTTTTAGTGTCCTCCTTGTTTACTCGTTTCTCTGGCAGTGTGGATTTTAGGCTGGTAATCCCTTACTATATGTCTAAAATCCACATGTGAGTGAGTACGTATCATGATAGTCTTTTTGTGATTGGGTTACCTCGCTCAGAATGGTTTCTTTGAGTTCCATCCATTTTCCTGCAAATTTCAAGATTCCATTGTTTTGGTTTTTTTTCTGCTGAGTAATGCTCCATTGTGTAAATGTAACACATTTTCTCCATCCATTCTTTGGTTGAGGGGCATGTAGGTTGTTTCCAGGTTCTGGCTATTACAAATAGTGCTGCTATGAACATTGTTGAACAGATGTCTTTGTTGTATGAATGTGCTTCTTTTGTGTATATGCCTAGGAGTGGAATTGCTGGATCTTGTAATAGCTAATCATGATAGCATATTAGTAAATGAAATGTGACCATTCTAATATTTGAAAATAATGGGAAACTGTTTTGAAAGTCTAAATTTATTCCTTTGGGATTCTTTGGAGATAGCAGCCACAATTAAATAATATTAAAAGAAACTATGTACAAATTTTAAAGTTTTATGAACATGTGTGGTACACAGACACTAATATAGGCAAGAAGCATACAGAAGACAAATAAAGTTTAAAAATAAATAAAGTTGTACAAGTTTAGGGATTCAGCATTAAATATAACTGTGAATTTCAATTGTTTGTGGTTTTTACCTGTATTGTCTATAAACAATGAATTATTTGTTTAACCAGTCTTTCTCTGTCCTTCGAGCCAACTCCCAAATCACAGCATGGAGATTTATTAATTATGAAAGCTCAACCAATAGCTTAGGTTTGATTTTAGCTAGATCTTATCTCATAAATTAACCCATTTCTATTAACCTGTGCTTCTGCAAGGCTCATTTGCCTCATCTATGTACTGTCTGCCCTGTTTTCCTGTTTCCTCTGTCTCTCTTGGTGTCACTTCCCTTCTTCCCAGTGTTCCCAGTGTCCTCTATTGGCCATTCAACATTTTATCAAATAAATCACAGTGACAATTCTTCACAGTGTACAAAATGATTTTTCTACAACATATTAGATAATATTTTGTAAATTTTAAAACATACTTAGTGCGGTATTGAAGATAATTACTAGAGAAAATTATTATTAAACTGCTTATGTGTAAACATGTCATATATAGCAAATTAAGTTAGCACTCATTAATTTTGATGCATGAGCTACCATCAACGTGATATTTATACATTCCTATAAACCTCATATAATAAAAGCAACTAGAATGGGTTGAGTGGCATGGAGGGAGATAGAAGTCACTTGGAAAAAGCTGCCTAGCCATATATTACTTAGCTGTGTAAAATAAGTAGGTAGACAAGTAGTATTTTCAACCATCCTGCTTTTATAAGCAATGTCCAATATATAATTTAGAGCACCACAAGTGTAAAAAATGGACAACATGGAAACATTTATCTGCTAAATCAGGTATGAAAGGCATCAATCAAAACAACTATGAATGATTTTCCCAATAATAAGGTAATGAAGCATTTTGCTAAGGAAATCTATTTAAAAAAAACACTAGGTAGTTAAGATAGTCTACAAATGCTTATAAGATCACTTTGATACCCAAGCCACACAAAGATACAAATAAAAAAGAGAGAACAACAGACCAATATCCCTCATGAATATCAATGCAAAAATGCTCAACAAAATATTAGTGAATCAAATCCAAGAACACATCAGAAAATCATCCACTATGATCAAGTAGGCTTCATCACAGGGATGCAAGGATGGTTCAACATACGAAAATCCATCAATGTAATCCACCATATAAACAAACTGAAAAGGAAAAACCACATGATCTTCTCACTAGATGCTAAAAAAGCCTTTGACAAAATCCAACATCCCTTCATGATAAAGATCTTGGAGAGAACAGGAATAACAGGAACATATCTAAACATGATAAAAGCAATATACACCAAACCAACAGCCAACATCAAACTAAATGGAGAGAAACTCAAAATCAGGAACAAAACAAGGCTGTCCACTCTCTCCATAACTCTTCAATATAGTACTTGAAGTTCTAGCTAGAACAATATGACAAGAAAAGGAGATCAAAGGTATACAAATTGGAAAGGAGGAAGTCAAACTTTCACTATTTGCAGATGATATGATAGTCCACATAAGTGATGCAAAAAACTCTACCAGGGAACTCCTACAGCTGATAAACACCTTCAGCAAAGTAGCAGGATACAAAATAAACTAAAAAAATAGGTAGCCCTACTATTTACAGATGATAAATGCAATGAGAAAGAATTCAGAGAAACATCACCCTTCACAATATCCACATACAACATAAAATACCTTGGGGTAACCCTAACCAAAAAAGTGAAAGACCTGCATGGTAAGAACTTTGAGTCTTTAAAGAAAGAAATTAAAGAAGATACCAGAAAATGGAAAGATCTCCCAAGCTCTTTGATAGGTAGAATCAACATAGTAAAAATGGCAATCTTGCCAAAAGTAATCCACAGATTCAATGCAATCCACATCAAAATCCCAACACAGATCTTCACAGACCTTTAAAGAATACTACTCAACTTTATATGCAAAAACAAAAAACCCAGGATAGCAAAAACAACTCTGTACAATAAAGGATCTTCTGGAGGCATCACCATCCCTGACTTCAAGTTCTATTATAGAGCCATAGTTCTGAAAACAGCTTGGTATTGGCACAAAAATAGATAGACCAAAGGAATGGAATTGAAAACCCTGACATAAACCCACACACCTATGAATACCTTATTTTTGACAAAGATGCAAAATCTATACAATGGAAAAAAGATAGCATCTTCAGCAAATGGTGCTGGCACAACTGGATTCAGACATGCAGAAGATTACAGATAGATCCATATCTGTCACCATGCACAAAACTTAAGTGCAAATGGATCAAAGATCTCAACATAAATCCAGCCAAACTGAATCTTCTAGAAGAGAAAGTGGGAGATACCCTTGAATGAATTGGCACAGGAGACTGCTTCCTGAACATTACACCAGTAGCACAGACATTGGGATCTGCAATTAATAAATGGGACCTCCTGAAACTGAGAAGTTTCTGTAAGGCAAAGGACACAGTCAGTAAGACAAAATGACAGCCCACAGAATTGAAAAATATCTTCAGCAACCTCACATCTGACAGAGGGCTGATTTCCAAAATATACAATGAACTCAACAAGCTAGCCACCAAAACACCAAACAATGAAATTAAAAAGTGGGGTGCAGAACTAGAGAATTCTAAACAGAGGAAACTGAAATGACTGAAAGACACTTAAAGTGCTGAAAATCCTTGGCTATCAGAGAAATACAACTCAAAACAACTCTGAGATACCATCTTAATCAGCCAGAATGGCTAAAATCAAAAACACCAATGAAAATCTATGCTGGAGAGGATGTGGAGAAAAAGGAACACTCCACCATTGCTGGTTGGAGTGCAAACTTGTAAGACCACTTTGGAAATCAGTATGGTGGTTGCTCAGAAAAATGGGAATCAGTCTACCTCAAGATCCAGCAATTCCTCTCTTGGGTATATACTCAAATAATGCATGTTCATACAGCAAGGACATATGTTCAACCATGTTCATAGCAGCATTGTTTGTAATAACCAGAACCTGTAAGAAACCTAGATGCCCCTCAACTGAAGAATGGATTGAGAAAATGTGGTACATTTACACAATGGAGTAGTACCCAGCAGAAAAAAGCAATGGAATCTTGAAATTTGCAGGCAAACGGATATAACTAGAAGAAGCCATCCTTAGTGAGGTAACCCAGTCACAAAAATACAAACATGGTATGTACTCACTCATATATGAATTTTAGACATAGAGCAAAGGATTACCAGCTTACGATCCTATTCATCAAAGGAACTAGAAAACAAAAATGACTCTAAGAGAAAAATTCATGGTCCCCGGAGAATGGGAAGAGCCAGGATCTCCTGAATTAATTGGGAGCATGAGGGTAGGGGAGAGGTAGCTGCCAGAATGAAAGGAGGAGAAGAGGAGGGGACAGGAGGAAACAGAGGAGCAGAAATGTTGAGTTGGAGGAAGAATAGAGGAGACCAGGATGAGAGATACCATATCAGAGGGAGCCATTATAGGTCCAAGGAGTGATCTGGCCCTAGGGAGATTTCCAGAGATCTATAAGGATGACACGAACTGGCAATCTAGGCAATGGTGGAGAGGATAACCTAAATGCCCTTCCCCTATAATGAGACTGATTACTATATTTTATGCCATCCTAGAACCCTCATCCAGTGGCTGATAGAAGCAGAGGCAGACATCCACAGATATACACTGAACTGATCTCTGGAACCTAGTTCAGTTGCAGAGAGGGAGGAGTGAAGATCAAAGGGGTCGATACCAGGCTGGTGAAACCCAGAGAAACAGCTGGCCTGAACAAGGGGAAGCACATGGACCCCAGACTGCTGTCTGAGACATCAGCACAGGATTGATCCAGACCCCTGAACATGGATTTTAATTAGGAGGCCTCCACACTCTAGGGGACCCCTGGTAGAGGATTAGTATTTTTCCCTGGTATAAGAAGGGACTTTGAGAGCCCTTCCCATGTGAAGGAATGCACTGTAGGACTGGACACATGAGGAAGAGCCTAGTCCAGGCCCAGGATGATGTGGTGGACTTTGGGGAGTTCCAGTGGAGGGCCCTACCCTGCCTAGGGAGTGGAGGGTGGATGAGGTGAGGGGCAGGTAGGGGGTTGGGGGGAAGGGGAGGGAGAGGGAGGATGGATTGACATGTGAAGCAAGCTTGTTCCTAATTTGAACTAATAAAAAATTACAAAAAAAAAAAAGATTGACATTTCAGAAAGTGTTTTTTCTAAACTTTGGACTCTCGCAACTATCAGAGTTCTTCATTCTGAGAACAGGCAGTGTTTACACTTTCTCTCAATAGCACTCTTTAAAAATGGAATGTCATAGAGAGAAAGCACACAACTTGGGAGACATTTTGTGGAAATTATCTGTTTTCTGTCTAGTGTTGTCAGCAGACATTCACAGGTGTCAGGATGGTGGGTTTAGAAGTATTAGAATAAGTAAAAGAGAAAAGCTACAAGGAAGGATCTGCTTTTGGGTTTGGGAATCAATTCTGTTTTGTCCTTCCCTGCTTCCTCCATGTTTGTTCACTGTGAATGAATGCATTTTATTTCCCTCTAAATAGAGTAGTGTCTTTGCCTCATTTGGGGCCATATTAAACCTGGAGTGCACACCTGGGGTTTAATTCGACTTGGAAGACATTCCTTATGACCTCAGAAGACCAGCAAACCTGGATTCAGACTTTACTGGATTCCTTAAAACAGATGATATTTTCATTGTGTTTATAATTCTAAACCTTAAATTACAGAGAAAATGATAGTACCTACTCCCTACAAACTCAAATAACAATGTTAACACACAGGGCTAACAATAATGGGAAAATTTAGGAGAAATTACAAACACACGTTGTCTATTCCTTAGGTTAATTAAAGAAAACCAATACTAATCAGATACAAATATATCAATTATTAAATTGCTACCGGTATGAACTTTAAAACTGGGCACAAAAGCTGTTAGGCTAACTATACATTATTCACTTTGAACTGCCCAGAGCTATTTAAAGTCTTCTTTAAATGTGTGTTAATTTTACTGTCACAATGGCTAAGAGCTAACATGGGTTTTTTGGTTTTGTTTTTACCTTTTACTGCTTTTGTTTCTTTTTTTGTTTGTTTCTAAATCTTGTCCTACTCTAAAACTACTCACTAAAGTCTCGAGGCAGTAGGGCAAAGGAACAAACAATGAAGGCAAAATCCCTGGGCAAAGACTGCAGCTGCCTTACTCAGAAGAGTGGGAACCTTTGTAAACCCTTAACCTTGAGAAAAAGTGAGATGCTTTAAGACACACAGACATTTGCATTTGATGGTGTAGTGTTACTTTAACAGAGTAGAACAAGTTTAGTGAAAAGAAAAATCAATAAAAATGACAAAAAGCAAAGAGACACAGGACTGCCTCAATGTGGAAAATCTTCCAAGTTACGTCAAGAGAGCCTGAGCCCTTGGAAGCATGTGACTGCACTGCTGTTGGAACTGGACTCTCACTATCCACCATTCATGCATGTAGCTCCCTACAGCATGGTGGCAGGAGAAAATCTTTCTAAAAGCCAAACCACCTCTCTTTAAACTATGTATAACACAATTTGGCTTTCATAGTCAAAGTTTCAGGAAGACATGCAAAGGTATGGGCCCCAGTCCAACAGAACCAATAAGAAAATGGGCATAACATCAATGAGGTGGTGTGGACTCATTGATTTGAGTGAGAGGGAAAAGAAAATTCTGAGAAAATGCCCTGTGGTGGAAATGATTTTAGCAAGTACCAGTTGAATTTAAAATTATGGAGGAACACTATTAGAGTCATAAATTCATTTCAACATTTCAAAAATAATCTGTTATGAAACAGCCCAAAGAAAGGTATTTCCATGCAATTTTTGTTAACAGAACAATGTAAGAAACATGGATTAGAGAGCCATGAATGTTAATCCTATCTCACAGGTAGGAGAATGTTTTATTATAACATTTAAAACTTCTTAGGCTAAACTTACACTCAAAGATGGCAAAGTTGCAATAGAACTGGAATTAGAGTTCAATTACATGAGACTAATTATGGGGCAGGAAACTGCTCTGTTATTTGAAAATGAATCTTCTATTAATATCTGTGGGACTGGATGAGCATGATCAGAGCACTTGAACTCTGAACAATTAGTATGCTGACCAGGTACAGGGAAAGAAAGCAAGTCTTGCTACAAAAAAAAAAAAAATGTTCTGCTATGTAAGAGTACCCAACCACTTAAACTCCCAGGAGACTGGTGCTTGTTTAGATTCTCTTGATCTAATTTTCTTAATTAGTGTCTAGGCATTCTTAGGGGATATTTCTTTCATGTAATAAGATGTATCTACTTTAAAATGAGTAAGTTGTTCCTGTCCCTAACTAATTCTTCATGGAATCCTTCAACACAGTTTGCAAAATTAAAATACCATCCAAGCAACTTATTAATTAGATTGAGTATTACATTTTTAATTTCCATTAATACCTCTACTAAATAAGAAAATTGGCTGTGTGAGTTATTTTAAGCTTAAAGTAAATAGGAATAGAACAATATTACTTTCTTGCCTATATGTAGATGATCAAAGATTTTAAATAGACAAAAAATATAGTTTATTATCTATTTCTTCTGAAAGGATTAATAGTTGTTTATGTGTCTGAAATGTTTATCTGGAGTGGGAAGGAAACTAAAGCCCTGAACTAATTACTCCATCGGAATGGAGTTCCACATGATAGCCCCATCTGATGCAGTGAGTAGTTTTTCCATGAGAAATTAGTTTAAAATTGTACTTTTAACACTAGGATTTATTGACCTGGACTGGTGGCTCTGTGATTAAAAGTACTGGTTGCTCTTCCTGAGTACTATGGTTCAATTCCCAACACCTATAGCTCATAGCTGTCTCTTGCTCCAGTTCCAGGATATCCAACATCCCCATCTAACCTCTGTGGGCATCAGGCCTGAATGTGGTACACAGACAAAGATTAAGACAAACATCCATACACATAGAATTAAGATAAATAAAACTTTAAGGTTTATTGCAATTGGGACTTGTTATCTATCAGCCATTAGACTTGGTCATCTATGACAGGAGGCAGCTTTAATAGAAATTTCTTGGAAATACATGAAATAAAGGAAGAAGGAGTTTCAATTATGAGACAAATGGATATATAAGTATGTTCACTTTTTGTTCTGAGAGAGAACAAAATCCATCACTTGGAGATATACATTCTTAGCTTTTTCATCATTTCTTTAAAATAAAGCAAACTATTCTTTAAGCATCTTAAGATTGTTCCTTCTATTTATTTAGTTCATTATTCAACTCCCAAAGGACATTGGGGAACATACCACACTGTTCACCACTTGCCAGTAAATCTTCCTAGATGTTGATGAGCCATTTCTCACCAGCTTAAGAAAGGTTGGAATATGTGGTTGTGCTAATCCACAGATGATTTGGTGCATATGCATACATCAGCATTTCTTTGAAAGCCATGATTTCACACATTCTTGCCCTTCATCACTGGTGTAGACAAGTATTCTGTACATGTATTTGAACTGTAGCTGCAGTGAGTCTGAGAGATTTACCAAACTAGTTACTAAATACATATATTTCTATTATTAAGCTACACAAATTCCCCCACAGAATGGCATTTATTTCACTTTAATGTATATTAAGTCATTTAACATAGTGCCCCAGTATCTACTGGTGTTAAAATCACATTTATTGAGGTTGGGGGGGGGATGACTCAGCCAGTAAGTTGTCTACTATACAAACATGCAGACCTCATCAGCCATATAAAAGATGAGGTGTGATGGATTATGCACAAATATCTCAACATTGTAAGGCAGAGAGGCAAGGTGGTCCTTGGGGCTTGTTGACCAGCCAATCTAGTTAACTGGTTCAGTAAGCACCTGTCTTCAACATGAAAGTGGAACCGGATTGAGAGAGATAAATGGCATCACACACACACACACACACACACACACACACACACACACACACACACACGTGTATGTGCCACATGTGAATGTGTATGCATCTGGTATGTACATGAATGCACATGCACACATGTACACACCCAAAACAATATTGTAGTGACTGTTCTATTAGCTGGCAAGGACATGGGGACAGACAGACTCCACACAGTCTATTATAATGGGAAAACATGGCATGAGGAGTGTGAGACAGCTTGCTACATTATGCGTGATGCTAGGAAGCAGGGATGGATGAGTATTGGTGGCCTGTTATTCATTTGTTTGCTATTGGATGTATATATGCACACATGAATGCACATACGTATGTGTATGAGTATGTATTGTGTATGAATGTGTGTGTTACATGCACATAAGCATGTGGCTGTGTATACACATGAGCAAGCATGGGGAAGCCAGAGGGAGATATTAGATGTCTTCCTTTACAGCTCTCCACCTTATTGCCTCTCTCACTAAACCAAAAACTGTTCTTTGAGATGGGCTGGTTAGCCAGTGAGCTGCTGAGTTTCAGCTTGTTCAGCTCCTTAATGCTAGGATTAGGGGGTGTGCAGCCATGCATATATATATATATATATATATATATATGTATGTATGTATGTATGTATGTATGTATTTGGGTCCTCATGATTTCACTGCAAATATTGCTATCTCCCTGTCCCTCTTCCCAGTCCATGTAGTTCATGGGACCTTTTATTGAATGTCTGCTTCCAGCCCACAGGATAGCCCTGCCCATATTCATAGTTGTTTTTCTTTCTTCAGTTAGTTTTCTGGAAACAGTCTTATTGGCACACCCAGAGGTATGTTTCCATGGTGATTCTAAATCCCATCAAGTTGACAAGATGAACCACAGCAAACCTCATCTAAGGCATCATCAGGAAGAAAGATCATAATGAGCTGTGAGATCCAGAGAAATCACAGAGACACAAATTCTAACCACAGCATGGGAGTAGAGAAATCCCTGATGCTGTCCCTGTTTGCACACTCCTGAGAGTGGCCTCCCTCCCCAAATTCCTGTAGTGAAGAAACCATGTAAAGAATGAGAGCTTTGTTCTGGGAGGACTGCCACATGCTGACTTTGGCCTTCCTTGGGGTTATCTGTCCTGATACCCACCAGAGTGAACACAGTCATTTAAAATCTCCTCACATTGGTTGATGGCTTCTGCTGTGACAGTCTACCGACAGTGCAGAAGGTTGCCTGGAGATATCCAGATCAAGAAAGCAAGCAGGCATTCTTCAGTTAGCATAGACCTGAGTCAAAGGAAGGATCCAGAAAGATAAATTGTCCTGAGGTCCAAAAACCTCTGGATGTGTTTTAAATAAAGTCTTGCAAAATAGTCGGGCACTGCTCCAAACATTATGGCTGCATATGTCAACACTTGATGTGTGTGGTAGGGAGGGGTGATGTCATGTTAACTTTATTATTTTTCTATTTTATTTTGTTTATGATTTTTAAAATTATTTTTATTTAAATTAAAAACAATCTTATTTTACATACTAATCCCAGTTCTCTCTCCCTCAAGCCCTCTCATACCCCCATCACACACTCACACACATACCATCTCTCATCCCATGCCCATCCACTCCCTCAGAGAGGGTGAGGCTTCCCATGGGAATCAACAAAGACTGCCACATCATTTGAGGAAGAAACAAGGCCCTCTCCACTGTATCTAGGCTGAAAGAGTATCCCTCCATAGGGGCAGATTCCACTGCCAGAGGCCCCCTAGACTGCTTAAGCTCCTCACTGACACCCACTTCAGAGAGCCTGGTTCCAACTTATATAGGTTACCTAGCTGGCAGACTGGGATCTCTGAGCTCCCACTTGTTCATGTCAGCTGTTTCTGTGGGTTTCCTCAGCATGGTCTTGACCCCTTTGCTCATCACTCCTCCCTCTCTACAACTGGATTCCCAGAGTTCAGCTTAGTGCTTAGCTGTGAATCTCTCTGCTTCTGCTTCCACCAGATTCTGGATGAAGGTTCTATGAGAGCATTTAAGGTAGTTATCAATATCATTATAGGGAAAGGACATTTAAGGTGCCCTCTCCACTATTGCTTAGATTCTTATTGAGGTCATCGTTGTGAATCCCTGGAGATTTCCCTAGTGCCAGGTCATTAACTCCATAATGGCTCCCTCTATCAAGATATCTCTTTGCTTCCTCTCCTTCTCTGTCTTTCCTCCAACTTGACCTTCCTGATCCCTCAAGTTCTCCTCCCCCTCCCCTTCTTTCTCTCTTTCCCCTCCCCCAAACTTCCAATACACTAAGGATATCTTGTCCCTTTCCCCTTCTCAGGGGTCCATGTATGTCTCTCTTATGGTCCTCCTTGTTTCCTAACTTCTCTGAGTTTGTGAATTGTAGGAATGTTATCCTTTGCTCTACATTTATGATTTTGAGACAAGGTTTCAAGTATGCTAAGCTGAACTCGTTAAGTACTGGAAAATATCTTTGAGCTTCTATGCACATGTCTTCACATCCTCAATGGGCCCTGTCTCCAGCCCACAGGATAGGTCCCTCTATGTTCAAGGTGAGCAGTCTTTCTTCAGATAAAGCTCCCTGGAGACAGTATCATAGACATGCTCAGAGGTGTACAGGTGGCCATCATCACACCTGAATTATTGAACAAAGGGTTCACAAATGTGAGACAAGAAACAGAGTCACATGTCCACATGGTAACTTGTATAAACAACAACAACAAAAAACTCACATGAGTACCTTTAAATTGAGTTTCTTATGAGTTTCCTTATTGAAAATATCAGAAGGCCTAATCGTAAGGACATTACTATAATAGAGAAGAATTCGCCATGAAGTGTTTTATATTCCCAGTCTTGCCTTTGATAATTTATTAAGTAATTACATTCTCTCCAGTCCTAGAGAATGTCCTAAAGTTAATGAATATATACAAAGACCAGAGATGGAAACCTGTGGGAAGTAAAGATCAAAATTGGGCAAAGTCTAAAAATAGAAAATGTATTGTGGCTTATTTAAAAAAAATGTCAGTTTTTATCACAGGGAAATGTCCATAGTAACATTATATTTAAAAATGAACACTCACAACTGGGAAGTAATGGAAGGCACAAAAATGTACCAAGACTAAAAATAGAAATAACCTTACTTATTAGATAATGTCAACTTTTATCTATTTGAATTTCTCTGGCACAGAAAATTACACTTTTCTAGGCAGATTATGTTTCGTAAAGTAACTTGGTGTCATCTGAATCCACATCACATAAAATAATGTCCGCTGAAGCATTTCCCCCTCAGCATAATCCTCCATTGTTAATTGTATTATCCAAATGGATCTATTGATAAGTTTAAATTTGATATCATCACATCCAACTATCCTACCATCTAAAAGAAAATTTCAAATAAAAAAAAAACAAATCTTATGCTTTCTAGCTAGAAAACATAATGAAAAAACTATGAAACTGGTCTTCAACAAAGTAAGTTAAATAAACAAATGGCATTTGAGGATCTGATGTCTCTATTTTTGTCCCTGGACAGGGCTAAATCTTGACTTTCAAAATTGATTCTGAAATTAAAAAGCCATAAACAAGTTTCATTTTCCTAGGACTCACCAGCCAGTCTGGAGATTTTCTTTGTATTCAGTCAAAAGCATGGGCTTCAACTTTTCAAAGGAGATGCCTACCTTGAAGATGCTGCACTACAATGTCAAGTGTACCATGGACACAGGGTACCCTGGGACTTGGAGGAAGGAGATACTAAGGGTGAAGTGTGAGCATCCTCTACATGATTTTGATATGTTTTACATCCTTACATTTACAAGTAGCTAGTGAACTTGGGAACCAGAACACCGGAGGATGGGTGACATTTAACAATTGTAAATTAAAAATTATGGAAATCAATTCATAGAGGGAAGGATGCCATGGTGATTTAAAGGAAATTGGCCCTCATAGGCTCATAAGGAGTGGCACTATTAGGAGGTTTGGCTTCCTTGGAATAGGTGTGGCCTTGTTGGAGAAAGTGCATCATGGGGTGGGGGTGGGGGGCAGGCTTAGTGGTTTCAGATGCTCAAGCCAGAAGCCAGGGCAAGTTTTTCATTTTCTTCCTGCTCTCTGCCTATCCAAATATAGAACTCTCAGATCCTCCTCAGCACCATGTCTGCCTACATGTCACCATGTTTCCTGTTATGTAGACAGTGGATTAAGCCTCTGAACTGTAAGCCAGCCACATGAAATATTTTTCTTTATAAGAGTTGCCATGATCATGGTATCTCTTCAAAGCCACAAAAACCATAACTAAGACAGGTACTCTATTTTCCTAAATTATAAAAGTTCTAGGAGACCTTTTCCCTGAGAATAATCTGGGTTGAGTTTTCAAACATCCTATTCCTTCTCATGTTTTATTTCTGAGTTGTGCATGCTCTGATATTTTATTCAGTGAAATACTATAAAAACTCAGCATGCGTCCAGAGTAAGTTAAACACAACCAAGAGAAAAGTAGTTGTTGATAGTATCCCAGGACTGATCTAGTGCACAACACTTCAAGAGTGAGTTGAGGTTTTAAAAATCCCAGGAAGACTTTGTTAGATGCAGAGGGTGAAGGGAGTATCCTATATGAATAAGGGGGGCAGGCAATGGAATGAAATTGAAATATTTGGGACTGAAGAAAACATAAACCATCAAATTTTTAAAACAAAATACAAACCCAGTACAATCTGAAACATACACACACACACACACACACACACACACACACACACACACATACACTCACACTAAAATAAATAGAAAAGACCAAACATGTTTTTTATTTAAACAATTTTTTCAACTTTGATGTTAATATTTTTTCTATTTTTATTTAAATTAGAAACAAGCTTCATTTACACATCAATCGCAGTTCCCTTTCCCTCCCCTCCTCCCCTGCCCCCCCAATAACCCTCTATCCCATTCCCCTTTCTGCTCCATAGGGAGGGTGAGGTCTTCCATGGGGATCTTCAAAGTCTGTCATATCATTTGGGGCAGGGCCTAGACCCTCCCCCTTGTTTCTAGGCTGAGAGAGTATTACGCTATGTGTAATGGTCTCTCAAAGTCCATTTGTACACTAGGGATAAATACCGATCACTACCAGAGACCCCATAGACGCCCAGTCCTCCTAACTGACACCCATGTTCAGGGAGTCTGGATCAGTCCTATGCTGGTTTCCCAGCTATCAGTCTGGGGTCCATGAGCTCTCCCTTGTCAGGTCATCTGTTTCTGTGGGTTTCACCAGCCTGCTTCTTGACCCCTTTGCTCATCTCTCCCTCTCTCTGCAACTGGATTCCAGGAGTTCAGTGTTTAGCTGTGAGTGTCTGCTTCTGCTTCCATCAGCTACTGGATAAAGGCTCTAGGATGGCATATAAGGTAGTCATCAATCTCATTATCGAGGAAAGGCATTTAAGGTAGCCTCTACACTATTGCTTAGATTGTTAGTTGGTATCATCCTTGTAGATCTCTGGACATTTTCCCAGTGCCTGATTTTTTTAAAACCCATAATGGTTTCCTCTATTATGGTATCAATTATCATGCTCTCCTTTATTCTTACCCCAATTCAACCTTTCTGCTCCCTCATGTCCTCCTCTCCCCTCCTCTTCTCCCCTTCTCTTTCTCCTACCTCCCTCTCCAATCCCCCCATGCTCCCAATTTGCTCAGGAGGTCTTGTCCCTTTCCCCTTCTCTGGGGGACCATCAAACATCTTTTTTTTAATTAAAAAAAAATCTACCTTTTATTTTATATAACAACCCCAGTTGCCACTCCCTCTCCTTCTCCACCCCCTCCCTCCTTTCCTACCCCCCCCAGGCACTCCTCAGAAGGAGTAAAGCCTTCCTTGGGGAGTCAACAAAATCTGGCCTATCAAGTTGAAGCAGGACCAAGCCCCGCCCCACTTGTATGAAGGCTGAGCAAGGAATCCCACTACAGGGACTGGGCTCCAAAAAGGCAGTTCATGCCCCCTGGGACAGGTCCAGGTACCACTGTCAGCTCCCCACGCCACCCTCCACCCACACCTGCACTAACAGATTAAGACTCATGACTGTCACCCACATTCAGAAGGTCTAGTTTGATCCCATGCAGGTTCCCCAGCTGTCAATCCTTAATCCATGAACTCCCTTTAGCTTGGGTCAGTTGTCTTTGTGATTTTCCCCATTGTGATCTTAATCCCCCTTATTCATGTGATCCTTGCTCCCCCTTTACAAGCAAAGTTCAGCAGCTAAAACCAGTGCTTTTCTATGGATCACTGCATCTGCTTCCATCAGTTACTAGATGTAGGTACTATGATGACAATTAGGGTGGCCACTGATCCGATTCAAAGGGAAGACCCATTCTGACACCCTCTCCACTACTGCTAGGAGTCTTAGCAGGCGTCATCTTTGTGGATTTCTGAGAATTTCTCTAGCATCAGGTTTCTCCCTAACCCCATAATGGCTCCCTCTATCAAGATATCTCTTTCATTGTTCTCTCCCTCTGTCCCTCCCCCAACTTGGTCTTCTTGATCTCTCATGTTCACATTCCCCATAGCTTCCCTTCTACTTGGCTTCCTGGTTTACCCAGATATCTCAACTATTTTCCCTTCCTGGTTCCCTGTGTCCCTCCTATGGTCCCCCTTTTACCTAGCTTTTCTGGGGTTGTGTTTTGTAGCCTGATTATCCTTTGCTTTACATCTAATATCCACTTATGATTGAATACATACCATGACCAAACAGCCATCTTAAAGCCCACTAAAGAGAAAAATAAAACACCACATATTGGACATAAATATATAAAATACGACTGATCAGAATAAAAACCTATTTTATTTTATAATCTAAAATAATTATTTTATAAAATATTGTTATTTTATGAAATATATATATATATATAAAATAAAATACATTCTGACTCTTTAGTAGCAACAAACTAGCCTAGAAAGAGTGAATTAACATCCTTTAACAGAATTTGTTCACCTGTGATGCAATAGCTGGGAAAAGGCACAGGTCTGCTGTCTCACATCTGTGAATTATGAGCCCTTGTTTGGAGACTAGCCTGGGATACACATCAAGGTTATGTCTCAGAGAAGATAGCAAGAAGGAGGGATGGCAGGAGAGAAGGCAATGAGAGATAGAGAGGAGGAGGGAAGGTGAAATGGTGTCAATGATGGTTTGAACATAGCAATGAGGGAGTGGAAGATTACCATCAATATGTTTTTGTCAAGTTAACCTCTGAAGAAAGACCAGCCTGGACATGAATACTGCACGGAGAAAAAAAAATGGTGTCACATATAAGATGAATTTGTCTGTTTTGGGAGAGGGGGAGTTTGAGACAGGGTTTCTTTGTGTAGCTCTGGATGTTCTGAAACTCACTCTGTAGACCAGGCTGGCCTTAAACACATAGAGATCCACCTGCCTTTGCCTCTGCCTCCCTAGTGCTGAGAATAAAGGTGTGTACCACCACCCACCAACCTGCTTAAAAGAATTCTTTCAAAGAGAAAATAGCATACATTATGAAATCAATTGATCAGAATTAATAGGTTTCAAATTTCCTTTATTGTTTAGGATTAGGATTGAGGTGATGAGTTCTTGTAGATTTTAGAGTGTTCATAAACAATATTCAAGTTTATAGGATAATATAACTTCAGCTAGAATCCAGGATTTAAAAACTAACAGCACTAAAGATAAATTTCTCCAAAAACTGGATTAGACAATAATTCCAGTAGTAGAAATTAAAATTTTTATATTTCTTACATGAAGAATTATATAGTAAATTGTACCATTGAATTGACAAAATGTTCAGTGACTGAAAACAGTGGAGAGAAGTTCAGTTGTCTATAGTGGGAAATTACCAATATGGAGTCAGGTAGAAATATAAGGGTATTTAATAGGGAAAAGCCTTACTTACAGAGCGATCTAGCCAGCTGGTGTGGCAGCGGTCTCTGTACGCAAGCCCAAAAGAGAAACCGAAAGAGAAAACGGAGTCCCCCTTCAACTCTCGCTCTACATCACCCTGACCACGCCCTCGCAAGTGTGGTCAGGCACACCTGTAGCCAGCCCCTAAGTAGGCGTGGCTACAGCTTCCCCTACAGTTGTCTGATATGGACAGTGCTGATGTGGACATCTGTAGGGATATTTCCTGACCTCTTGATTTCGACTTTGACAGTTATTCTTAGCATTGCCATGGCTGCAGGGTGCAGGTCTCTCAGGTGTATGGCTCCATGTTCTTCGATGTGCCATGCAACCTAAAAGAAGTTTGCTGGATCCTGAGATTGCTTTGTTTGTTTGCATTTAAGTAAACTGTACTGTCTTCACAAAGCAGATTCTGTGGACTCACTTAACAGGAATATCTACATTGTTCTGTGTGCTCCTAGAAGTCACACAAATTTAGGATTGTTTTCCAAGTCCTTTTAAACCTTCGGAATTTAAATTTAAATTTTTGCATGTGCATAGAGACATCATTTTGTCATTGCATTTTACTCTTGTCTGATATTAAAAGATTTTATTATGTTTTAAGCTATTGGACTTTAATTTTTAAAAATTGGTTTTATTGTATTTTTTCTTCTATATTCCTGTCTTTCTTTGCCTGCAGATGTATTACTGGGTATATGTACTGATCAATTTCCTGCATTAGATAACGAAAATAGCCTTCATTAGCAAATCACTAGCAGTGTATAATATATTTTTGTTGGCAGCAGGTGCACATTCTTTTGTTAATCAGAGAATAAATTCATGGATGATATCACATGCTAAGACTCAGGTGTTGGCTGAACCATACTGAAGGATGAACATGTATTGGGGCTGATTTCCACTTGCCTTTAATATGGAGAGCCATCTTCAGCTACCCACACATCCACTCAGATGCCTGACTCTATTCCTAATTGGATCATTCTCTCACCTAGGTTCATAAAAATGAGAATTATCTAGCACATTTCAAAACTCTAATTAAAGACTTTCTATCTGGCTTTCAGAAATAATGACCAATTTATCATGGAAAGTTTTACAACATGTCATAATATCCATGTCTGGTGGTGAGACACTGTAACTTTCCGACTTCTAGTCCTCTCATCTGAGAAATGAAGACAGTCCTTGCCTTGAAGGATCTGGGAATAATTTGGTTCACATAATAATGTAAAAGTGGCCACTGTGCTCAGCACAGAATAAGTGTTTAGATAGATACACTCTTTCTACTCTCCAACACATACAATAGACAAACAGTTCACTTCTTAGTCTGTTTGAAGTGCCTGCAGTTAACAATAAAATAGTTTGTTTTCTTAAGAGTTCAATTTTCTGAATGGAAATTGAAGTATGTTAATAGATTCTTTTCTATCAACACAAAAGGCCCTGATCTGAAACATATAGGTGTTTTTGTTTTGGTTTTTTTTCCTAGACATCTCAGGTAGAGGATTCTGAGTAAAATTAATTCACCGTGTGGCTGTCAGTTCTTTATAATCACACAAATAGCACAGTGTAGTAATCTTTTGTTTTAGACTTGCCTCTATTTTTGAAACTTCAGTACACCACCTGACCATTCTCTCTAGATTTTTTCAGTGTACTTGACCTTCTAGCAGAGAGGCCCTGTATTTCTGCTGTTGCTCTTCTACAATTCTTATTCACTCTGCTGACCTCAGAAGACAGCCTTATCATTAAATTCCTTCTGAAATCCTAACTGGTTCCACTTTTTCTTCCCAATCATGTCCTTCTGATAACCCTGCTATTTCTTTCCTTGTGTTTCTGTTCTATGTAAATACATCTCAAGCTTTCAGAAATAATAGTAAAAATTATGTAACTCCACACGTATGGCTTTAGATTATTTTTACCTCCTCAAGTAGGGATCAGCAGAATTTGGCTTTACCTACTACTTAAACTGGGAAAAATAAGCTAACCTATTTTTGCATCTACTCCACCTCCCACCATTCCTTTTTTCATCATCTCATCTAGCACTTACAGACTAGAGTTACTATATCAAAGATTAGGCACAAAGGAAGGCACAGTTTTCTTTCAATTATCATAACTCTCAACTTGGTAAGATCACAAAATTGCAGTTGAAGGAGAGTAGGCTGCTGCTTCTGAATGAGTATGATTGCCTGACCCAACACTGAACATATCAGCAAACAGGAAAATACATATGTGATGTGTCCTTAATGACCAAAAAGAAGAAAACACAAAAACCTCTTCTCCACACCTTTGTCTCTCCCTTGTTTATAGGTAGGTTATGCAAACACCTGTTGATTTTATCCTGTTGTCAGGTATGATCTCTTTCCTCAGCTGAATTCTACCTACCAGCTGCTAAAGGAATAATCATGATGCTAAGGCCTGGGATATGAGGTATCAGCTTCTTCATAGTACCTGTAGAACACTAAGGACCCTACAGAAATGGTAGACTGCCTACTCATTCTTGAAAAAGGAGTCCCTTCTCCTCTCACTGCTATCTATCTCACTTGATATCACTTGAGACTTCTCTGGCACTTCTGTCACCTTCATACTGTGAGATCTTTAAATGTCCATTTGTTGGAAGGTGTATTTAGAACTAACTGCTCTGACACATACATGTATTTTCAATATGGAAAATTATACAATCCAAGGAAAGAATTCCTTGTGCAGCAATGACACTGTTCAATGAAAATCAAGACAACTTCAAACTACAGCCTAACCTATAGATTGCCTTCCATGTTCTCAGAAAGCTCAAAATGCATTTAGATTAATCCACAACAGAAATCAAGTCAATGTGCTTATGTTTCCTTGGTTGCTCTGTGTATATGCATACAGTTCCATGTATTCCACACACTGAGAATTTATGAACATCCTTGTAAATATATATGAACCTAGGATCTTGCTAAATAGGAAAAGAAAGGGCAAAGAATTCTCTCTGGACAGGATTCTCTCTGGAGATTCTATCTAATCCACATCCAGATTAAGATTTTAAAGAGGATTTAATGAAGGGGTCTTTTCTAGGGAGGACAGAGTATAGAGAGTCAAGGTCTAGGAAACAACAGACAAAAGCCATAGTCTTTTCTCTCGTGCAAGGGTCAAGCAGATTGAATAAGTGTTCAAGTTCAAGCTCAGATGTCATGCTAAAAAGCAGTTCTCAGAATGTAAGCAACAAAAGAAAACAGAGAGAAGATTGCCCTCAAACTCTCTTAATCACCACCTGTCTCGCCAATGCCTGTTATTGGTTTAGGTCAACTAAACATCAGAACATAAAAGGACTATAAATTAAGTGTCTCATGTAGACTACCTGTCTCCAGTATTAGGCACTCAGAACAGAAGGCTGGGGCATATGGGAGAATGGTAAAAAGAAGGTCAACATCTGTATGCCTGGTGAACCATACAGTTGATTGATAAAAGCCAAATCAAATCAGATATGCTGTCAACTTCAGGGGCAAGGACTCAGTTTTAATTGGGATGGGATAATATTTTGAAAGCTCAAAATAAGTTAATCATAATATAAAGACTTTGAAACCAAGACCGAAATGAAATGTCCTCCCACACTTTCTGAGCGTAGTGTAGTCATCCTGTTTACTGCATCTGATATGCAAGGAGAGGGTTGAGAAGGGTGCTCTGAATCCCAAGAGAGGAGTCATAACCATTTGTCCATCTGCCGCATGAAAACTTGATGCTACATATTCACTTGATGTCAAAAGTGGAATGGGATTTTGGAAGGTCTTAGAAAATAAGGATTTTGCATGTGTGGAGTGGTGAAATGTGGTATCCAGCCAATAAGATGTCCCCTTATAGTCTGGCCACTCAATATTATTCCCTCCCATGATATCTCCAAGTTGGAGGAAGTATGTATGAGGCAGTGGTATGCCACTTCTGACATTGCACTATGAAGACCGGAGACTTCATCTTGACATTTCACTAACACCAAAGAAATTCACTGTCATGCCATCCAAATGCAGTATGTAGAAAATTTTGTGAACTAACATTTATAACCAAAGCTATGTGAGTATACCTGGAAGTAGATTCCCAGCCCAACTTAACTTTAATCATTACAGATATAAATTATTCCTGGAATATACCTTCAGAAAGATCTCACATCCAAATCATTCTGGTAAGACACTGTTATACTTAACAGTGACTATAAATGAGAGACATGACATAGTGAGTATTTCAAGTTGTGAAGTCTTAAAATGAATTGCTATGAAGTAACTAATAACTTGTATGTGCAAACAAATGCAACATCAGATAACAGAAACAATAAGATTCATCTGTCCTCCAGCACAAGTGACTTAAAACAGGTTGTTGAAATTTATAGAAGTCATTTACAGCTAAATGAGATGTGTCTTTCATAAACACATGGCATAATAAGTCCACAATGTGGCAAAAAGAATAAAATACAAAACCTTATGGCATATGAAGAAATAGAGTATCTAATCCACATCCAGACTCATCCCGTGATGGTCCAGATATCACAATGGGCAAGGTAAGATTTATGAGTCTTAGCACTACTATATGAAAAAAGGTAGAAAAAAATCCTGCTTATAATGATTGTAAAAGTATTGTTTTAGGAGTGAATAGAAGTTTAAGAAATAGCAAAGTTCAAGCAAGAGGTGGAAAGATGGCATAGTGATTAACAGTACTGACTACTATTCCAGAGGGCCTAGGTTTCGTCCCCAGCACCCACATGGCAAGCCACAACCATCTGTAACTTCAGTTACAAGTTCCAGTCAGGTATTCTAGCCTCTGTAGACAACGCATGCATGTGATACACATACATACACACAGATGAAACATTCACACAAATAAAATTTTTAAAATGCTAATATTTTTAAAAGTTAAAATATAACAGCCATGCTGTTCCTGGAAGCCCCCATTCCACACCACTCCCCCTGCTTTCCCTTGGGTGTTACATCGTTTTCTTCTCTTCTTCACTAATGTTCCCTGGGCAAGGAGGGGTAACATAGATGTCTCATTTGTGGTTTGTCTTTCCACAGTCTTTTACTCTTTTCTACCACTTTGACCAATTGAGTCCCTGCACTTACTATGGCCAACTGCAAAGAAAAGCTTCTCTGACCAAAGTTGACAGCTTCACTAATCTATGGGTATAAACAGTGATTTAGAGGAAAGTTTGATGGGCCCCAAAAGACTTGCCACTATTGCCAGGACAGTTGATAGAGTTGTATAGAGTCTGTAGCTAAATAAGACTGTTGAAGACAACTCTTTAGAAGTCTTCATAACACCTGTTGTAAAGGTTAGTCAGTAGGGCAGGAGCTTCCAATCCACTTCTGGCTTGATTTCTTTGTGCCCTGTGACCAACAGATGTGGTCTCTTCAGCAATAAGATCTTACCATCTAGTTCAAGTGTGCAACCTAGTTCGGTGGCATTAGCTTTTATAGCTTTGGAGCCTCAGGCCTCCCCTATTAACAATGTCTAATTCTGTAGCCTATTTGTACCCTTGGAGTTTTCTTTGAATAACCTCCAGCCATAGGTTTCTACGGCAACTTGAGTATCTGTTTTTCCTTGACCTTATTTTCAGTGCCAATTTTATCATTCATGTGTAGATTACGTCTCTATCTGAAGAACTCCAAAATCCCACTACCAGGTACTGAGCCCTTGTCATTCAAACAACAGCCCACAAATGACCACATAAATGAATGATAGCTGTAAGGATCAATTAGATTCATATATTTGAAACAAGCTCACAGACAAAAGGGATATATAACCTGTGGTAATATGTAGAAGAAATGCAAATATCTACTATAAGGAAATTTCAGTCCTGATGCATGGAACAAAACAAGAGTCATGTGACTTCAGAAGAGAAATAGCAAAGGTGTTTATTTCCAAAGCACAAAGCTAATCCACTGGAGTCTTTGTTTTGATGGATGTAAGAAGGCTTTTCATATTGAACGATGAGATTTCATTTCCCTAGGTAGAGAAAATATACAAATGCTAATGTGATAGATGAGCTACGCTTCGTGTTTAATTATATTAGGTTTTTGTGCACAGGGTTTTATCATGTGGTTCACACTGGATTGCAGGCAAGCACCAGTATGTCAATGAGTGCCCCTGTTGAGAACAACCTTCAATTTGAATCACCATCATATAGACATATTTAAGTCATACAAAAACCCAAAGTCATCTGAGCTGAGTACCCTCCATTCAAGAATCATGCATCTATATATTCCCTAATTAGCTACTAATTAATGTGACTTTGTGAACTATTAATTAGTATGTCCTTCCTAAAAACCTAGAACATTTAAAGTATTGAGTAATTTTGATATATATTCCACCACAATTGTTTCTTTTCTGCTCTTACATTTTACCATTTGGTTATTCTCCTATAAGGTTCAGGTTTCATTCTTTGTTTCACAGCCTGCTTGTCTGATCACTGACAACCAGGACTATATAACAGCCATGCTGTTCCTGGAAGCCCCCATTCCACACCACTCCCCCTGCTTTCCAGAGGTTGCTTTCCTTGTATACTCATAAAAGAATCAGCAGTAGATGGTCACAAGGGCTTCAGCAGTTTCACTATGAATAAGTGATTTGGCTACATCTTATCAGGAAAGGTGTGTCTGGTCCTTGTCTTGCATGGGTATCAGTGGTGCTAGCTGTGTTTTCTCCATATGAGTTAGAAAAACTCACTATATTTTTTCCACTGAGTAGTACTCCATTGTATAAATGTACCACATTTTCTGTATCCATTTTTCAGTTGCGGGGCATCTAGGTTTCTTCCAGGTTCTGGCTATTACAAATAATGCTGCTATGAACATAGTTGAACATATGTCCTTATTGTATGAATGTTCATTCTTTGGGTATATGCCTAAGAGTGGGATTGCTGCTTCTTGTGATAGAATGATTTCCATTTTCCTGAGGAATCACCATACTGATTTCCAAAGTGGCTGTACAAGTTTGCACTCCCACCAGCAGGGGAGAAGTGTTCCCCTTTTTCTACATCCTCTCCAGCATAAACTGTCATTGGTGTTTTTGATTTTAGCCATTCTGACATGAGTAAGATGGTATCACTGGGTTGTTTTGATTTACATTTCCCTGATGGCTAAGGATGTTGAGCACTTTCTTATTTGTCTTCGAGCCATTTTAGATTCCTCTATTGAGAATTCTCTATTTAGTTCTGTATCCCACTTTTTAATTGGATTATTTGGTGTTTTGGAAACTAGCTTCTTGAGTTCTTTGTAAATTTGGAGATCAGCCCTCTGTAGGATATAGGGTTGGTGAATATCTTCTTTTCCCATTCTGTGGGCTGCCGTTTTGTCTTGTTGTGTCCTTTGCCTTACAGAAGCTTCTCAGTTTCAGGAGGTCCCATTCATTAATTGTTGATTTCAGTCACAGGTAAACTAGAAGATACCATTCTGAGTGAGGTAACCCAGTCACAAAGAGACAAACATGGTATGCACTCACCCATACATGGATTTTACACATAGAGCAAAAGATTAGCAGCCTACAATCTACACCACTAGAGAAGTTAGGCAACAAGGAGGACTCTAAGAGAGACAGACATGCTCCCCCAGAGAAAGGGAAAGGGACAAGAGCTCCCAAGCATATTGGGAGCATGGGGGTGGGGAGAGGGAGCTAGGAGAATGAGAAGGGGAGAAAAAGAGGGGTGAGGAGGACATAAAGGAGCAGGAAGGTTGTGTGGTGGGGAGAACAGAGGAGAGCACAGTAAGAGATACCATCAGAGAGGGAGCCAGTATAGAGTTAAAGAGAAATCGGCACTAGGGAAATGCCCAGAGATCTACAAGGATGGCACCAACTAACCATCTAAACAACAATGGAGAGGCTACCTTAAATGCCTTCCCCTGATAATGAGATTGAATACTAACTTATATGAGCCTTCATTCTAGAGCCTTCATCCAGCAGCTGGTGGAAGTAGAAGCAGATACCCACAGCTAAACACTGAACTGACCTAAAATCCAGTTGCAGAGGAGGAGTGATGAGCAAAGTGGACAAGACCAGGCTGGTAAAACCCACAGAAACAGCTGACCTGAACAAGGGAGAGCTCTTGGTTCCCAGACTGATCACTAGGAAACCAGTGTGGAACTGATCCAAACCCCCATGAATGTGGGTGTCAGTGAGGAGGCCTCGGAAATCTATGGGGCCTCTTGTAGTAGATCAGAACGTATCCCTAGCATAGGAATGGACTTTGGGAGCCCATTTCACATAGAGGGATACTCCCTCAGCCTAGGCACATGGGGGAGGGCCTAGGCCCTATCCCAAAGGATATGACAGACATTGAAGACCCCCATGGAAGACCTCACCCTCTCTTGGGAGCAGAAATGGTATTGGATAAGTAGGGTGTTAGTGGGGGGCAGGGGAGGATGGTGGATGGAGGGAAAGGGGATTGACATGCAAAACAATCTTGTTTCTAATTTAAATAAAAAATAAAAAGGAAAAGATTCATCATTTGCACAATTGACAGTAATCTGATCATCAATAAGTGTTCTTTACAATTGTTTTACCTTGTTCATGTAGAGAGGAGTTTAGTTCCAATTCTTGTCTCTTCTGCAGTCCAGAAAACCTTCCTTGCATTATAGTTTTGAAGAAGACCGAGCCAGCAACACCAACAAAATTCAAGTCAACAGAGGTAGACACGAGGAGCTTGAAACACATCCCTGGACCTTATTAAACTTTAACAAAAGATGATGCTCCTAATTTCAGACTATGTCAACTTGAAATCATTTGGAGAACTGTATTGTTTATAATTTTGTGGCTACTTGAGAGATGGATGGCTCAATAGGTAAAGACACTTTCCAGCAAGCCTGAACATCTCCACAAACTATCTAGTGGAAGAAGAAAACTGACTACCATATGTTATCCTCTGACTTCCACATGCATGCTATATCAATGCTCCAACACACACCATGTATACACACTGAATAAAAAAACAACAATAAGTAATAAAGTAACTAAAAATGAAACCCTCTATTTAAAACATATATATGGATTTAACTTTTAATAAAAACATCCACTTTGCCATTTGTAGATTTATTTAATTGAAAGGTAGCCATTTTTAAAAAACTGTACCTGGCCTTAAATTCGGTCAATAAGTAATTAATTACCCCTTGATATTTGCACCACTGTTGCACTATGAGTGTATCATTCCAAGACAGTTATTGTTGTAGTTCCCAGGGTTTACAACTGGGTACTCCTGTTGATTACTTTTCTCTTCGAGTAGTATGTATAGCTTCTTTTAGCACTATGAAAACTAGGCAGTAGGGTGAAGTTTTTAAGTAAGTGCAAACTAGATTTCTCCATGTTCTTTGTATGGTGCAAAGAATAGAACCTGTGGAATTCTCAGTCCTAAATGGAACCTACTCCTTCCATGACTCAAGGATCGTTGTGAGAAGAGTAGAGAGATTATGAGCACCAAGGGTAGTAGATGAATATAAGAAAACCCTCAGTTTTAATACAGGATAAAATTATATTTAGTGTGTACTTATGAAGAAAATGTATTTTATTTTCACATTATTATAATTATCCTTTATAAAAATAAATTCAGACACATTTTTTTCCTTTCAGACGTCACTGTGATTATCAACATCTAGGTTAGTTGAAGCCATCCTTTTACACATATGGTATTGCTTTCAACTCAACATGTACATTTAAGAAGTGTTTTAGAAATATACATTAAAATAAAATTGTCTCTGCCACCCTGTGAACAGCTGTTGTATTTGAGTCCTTCTATGGGTCTAAATAACTACCACAAAATTTTCTGGGGCCAGAGACACACTGTTCATGTCACAAGGCTAAGGTGTGTAAGTGACAAAGCTTTTGGAGTAGGCTCATAACATCAAGGGCCTTCAGATAAATGAGCATTAATCATTTCCTGAACATAATAGAGCTGGGAAATGTAAGTATTTCTTCAAATTTATTATGTCCCGAATTAGTGCCATATTTGTTCCATGGAACTGCTGCACTCTATAAATATCTCATTAAATAGAATTTTCCCACACACATGCACTATTAATTAGGAAATCACAAAATGCTTAAATATACTAGATATTTGAAATTCATGAACTTTTAATCAGTATATTAGCATTATATAAAATTTATTGAACTGTTGACTCAGTCTCCTCAGTCTCTCTCTCTCTCTCTCTCTCTCTCTCTCTCTCTCTCTCTCTCTCTCTCTGTGTGTGTGTGTGTGTGTGTGTGTGTGTGTGTGTGTGTATGTGTGTGTGTGTGTGTGTAATGGGATATAAATAATTCCCAGGAGCCGTATGATATGAGTGCTTTAATGTTATTTATTAACAGGTATTTGTTGGTAATTTTCTGTAAATTTCTCAAAATTCTTATCACTTTATGATACACTAGAATAAGTAAGTCTGGCATATGCAAATGAAATTGTGTTTGCACTTCATGAATATCAGGACTCTGAAACAAAATTCAAATTTAGGTATTACTAATCCAGAAAATTTCTTTTAAACAAACAAAAAAATCATGACATTCCTAAAGCAAACAATGTTGAATTTTTGCTAAGTACCTATAATTAATATAAAATAGAAAACCAAATCTATTTTAAGACCCTGTAGCATCAGAGGTAGGCAGGGAATTGACCTCTTGGTGGCCAAAGGAATGTGTCCATTTAATGGTTCAGGTTGGTGATCTCCCTTGACAAATCAACGATATGTAGTTATTTGGGCTTAAGGGAATAGATTTGAGATAGAGACAGATGTGCACAAGTGTGTAGGCAAGAAAGTGAGAAAATCCCTTAGATCAATCAGGCTTATAGACAATGTTAAAAGTCACTGTGAGGCATCTATATTTATCTCAGTAAAAATGAAGTCTTTAGCAAAGATGGCAATCAAAACAATGCATCAAGTAACAGGACAGCAGGTGTTCATTAGATGTTCCTCTTCAGAAGTTCCCCATTGTAAAGCTCAATAGTGATTATGTTAATAGGAAAATAAATACATGCTTGGTTCCCAGTATGTCCCTTTAAAAGGAGTGTGATTTTTTTCTCTGCACCTAGTTTCACAGAACAGGTGCTCTCATGTAAGAACCCATTTCAGATCTCAGTGAAAGCGCTCACTCATACATTTTCCATGCATATTAACTTTATCCTCTTTCAAATTTCATAAAATTTCATTTTAGCATTTACATAAAAATACCACTGAGCTGTATAAAGTTTAAAAAAATAAGAAAGCAGGGAAAGTATTTATGCATGACACAATTCAATCTCCTGTGGCCTAAAGCTTTAAAAAGATCAGTGATAAGCAGTTGAACTGGGCACTGCTCAAGCACCACAGACAGCAAAATCTGCACTCAATATGGAAATCAATGCAGATGATTGGCATGTAAAATGACTACGGAACAGAATTTTCTAGAATGTTTAGAAGTCTCAAAGCAGCATCAGTGGCAGACACAACAGCGCTCTGTGTAATAGAAATAACAGCAAATGAACACAGTGAAACAGGACATTTTGTCTTAAAGAATTGAAGCCTTAAAGAACTCTTAATTGATCTCACAATTTATGAACACAAAATTACTTTCAGCATTTTGGATCAGCATAGTAGAAAATCAATTACACAAGATATCTCAATTTTTTTTTGAAAGTTGGAAAACAGTTTGGAAATAATTTAGTGGTTGAGTTTGGTAGGAGCTCTTCAGTTGAGTTGAGGACCAACAATTTAGCTGTTGATTCCATTACATATTAACAATATCTTATGGATTGTCCTTTAATGGAGTTATGTTTCATCATTCCCCAGTGTTATAATTCCTTAAGGTTGAACTTCATATAGACATGTGCCTTGCTCTAAACACTTCTTGCTTCTTTTTGTTGGCATGTCCTTATAATTCATGTCTTCATTATATTCTAAAATGCTTGCAACACATATCAATGCTAATAGGTCTGATAGAGAGTATACACTGGTCATGGGGAGAGACATGCCTTACCACAGTAGTAAGGAAGTTCAGGCAGAAAATTCAGAGAGGGAACTGGGAATTGTCATGTAAAACAATCTTGTTACTAATTCGAATAAAAAAAAATCTGCAAAAAATTACAAGAACTATTTCCCATTTTTTTAAAAAAAAAGAAAAGAAAATTCATGACGAGGGTGCAGCAGTATGGGCTATACACTGAGAGCTACTCAACAGAAAGTCCAATGGGAAATGTAGTCACATTAATTATTGAGTCAATTGTAGTCAGTTTGCTTTGGTCCTACATCCTTTCTGCAGACTAGAGAATTAATTTTCACGATCAGAAAGTGAAAAGGTGTTATCCAAGGCCAGATAATACATCACATATTCATGTTTCATGTTGAATGCAATTAAGGAAAATACCATGGAAGATGCTATTGTGGAATAGAGTAATTGTTTAGCTATGTAAAGATGTGTTGCATTTGTTTATTCTACATTTGTTTAACTATATGAAATGTGCTGCTTTTGTTTTTGCTACACTTGTTTAACTCTGTAAAGATGTGTTGCTTTTTAACTTGCTTACCTAAGGCACCTGGTTGGTTTGATAAAAAGCTGAATGACCAATAATTAGGCAGAGGAGGGATAGGCAAAGCTGGTGGGCAGAGAGAAAAGGAAAGCCAGCTAATCAGACACAGAGGAAGCAGGAAAGCAGGATATACACTATGTAGCTGATGTAAACAAGCCTCTGGTACCACATAGATTAATAGAAATGGGTTGATTTAAATTTAAGTTTTTAAAAAAGCTAGCTAGAAAGAGCCTAAAGCTAAGGCCTGCATCCATAATTAAAAACAAGACTCTGTGTCACGATGTGGGCGCTGGCGGTCTGAGATAGTCTGCTACAAGATGCCAAACTTAACAAATAGATAATGGAAATGTACTCGATAAATAAACCAGAAATGATGAGGCAAAGAAAGCAAGACAGAATGCCCCCAGAACACATCTTTGGATGACAAACCCTCAATGACTACGAAAGGGGAAATGAACTCAATGTGTCCCTTAAATGTTGAAGACTGAGAAAACAGTTAAATAATAATCTTCAAAACAGATTCCACTTTGCAGCGCTAAAAGTAAGACCTCTGAGATACAGGGATGCAAGATTGCAGAGCCATGAAAGTGCCAGTTACTGGATGCAAACACTTTTTACCCTCGCATCATCTTGCTTGACCTAAGAAAAGACATTTGGTAATATGGAAGAGACTGAGAAATGAACATCCCCAAATTAACCAACTGAAGTAAAGCAGGGTCCAGTCATGGCACTGCAAGCCCATTTTCCAGTCAGGGGACTCTAGGCCTGTTGCACACTCTTGGTACTGTAGACCTGTGGCCTGTGGCCTTTTCATAACACAATAGGCGTGCTGTTCACCCACAGTACAGTAGGATGGTTGCACACTCATTGCAAAGTAGGCCTCTTGCCTACACACACCACCATAGGCCTAATGCTCACTCATGTCACCATAAGTCTGTTGACTACTTATAGAAACATAAATCTGTGCCCCACTCACCATAACACAAGCCTGTTGCATATTGCTCATTAATGTGGTAAAGTATATATTGTTATCTCCATTGTATCTAGAAATTTCAAATACATAGTCTAATATTGGGGCTGGAAAACAATAAGCAGCAAAAATGTGTCAAGACCAGTCATATTTCAAGTTCATATTTTTCTGCAAAGGTGTAATCTATTGCCTTTGAAGTTAAGAAATGGGTAACTAATTCAGAGACTGAATAAATGAATGAGTAAACATTAAGTGGATGAACTAATACATTAGTTTGAGTAAGTACAAGATGGTTGGAAATTTAGCTAGTGGGCAATATAAGGAGTCATTATGCATTATGTTTAAATATAATCTCATATTTAAAATGTTCTTTATGAACTAGATGGATGGGATGTACCATATACTTTCATGTTAGAGACTACAGGAATCAAAGGTGAAATAAAATGCCCACATCTGACTGGTGCAGATGAGAACTCTATTGTCACTGAGGCCAATTATTCTAGAATAGAAAAGAAATACCCTCAAGTTCTGTCTGTGAAGGGCTGTGGATCAACCACAGCAATCACTTCAGATTCAGTGAGTGTTTTCAGAAAAGATTAAAGGAAAGAAAAAGTTCTTGCCTCCATCTATTTCTTTACAGTCACGGATGAGCTTTGCTGGAAATAATTGACTCTTTCGTGGGAATCACATTCACATATCTTTAACAGAAAGGAAACTAGAAATACGTTGTTTTCCATTAGTTTAGCATATAAGAGTTGATACTTCCTTGTCATAAAATTAAAAGAACTAGAGCATTTGTAAATCATAACATGAAATAATGCATTACTGCTCTAATACAAAGGTGGGACTTGGTCTCTTAAAACATCAAAAAGACACAAATCCAAACTGTCAAAGCAATCTAACAGAACTCCATTTGAGAACTGTTTTGTGTGCATATGAAGCACTTTCAAAATGTAATATCAAAAATCATGTCTGTTCTGATATATTTTCTATCAAACTATAAAATAATAAAATTTGAATTTAGGAAGATTGAGGTTCTTGACTCCTGAGTGAATAATCATGTCTCTGATATTTAAAGAAGTGATGTAAGAAAAATCACCATATTCAACTCCATGCCACTCCAATGAGGACTCTTTATATAAATGTTCAATTATCATCATGTTCACAGCTTCTGTTAAAACTGTCTTCTGAACTTTAAGACACATGCAATTGTTATAGCCTTTCACATCAGTGTATTATAAAATATGTGTATTTAGATGATATATGTGTAAGAATTACTTATGGTGTTTTATCTTTGTTTGCAAATCAAGAACATGTAGAAATCCAAATAAAATGATAAAGGTTAATTGCAACACTATCTTCAAGTTAATATGAACCCTTACTGCTTGTGTCCTGAAGCTGAACTTAAAAACAGTATTTGCCAGTTGAGAATTATGCTTTATTCACCTCTGGACGGGAGCTAAGGTTCTTCAGGTGGTTTACACACCTTCACACCCAAGTCCTTCTGCGTGTTTCTGTCAATTAGGAACGTGAGTTTGCTCTGCTGATGCTGCATTCAAACTAACCCAGGGCTTCGATAGCTGCACGTTGACTATGCTTAGTGTCTTAGTTAGGGTTTCCATTTCTGTGATGAAATACTGTGACAAAAATAGCAATGTGGGGAGGAAAGGGTTTATTTAGTTCACATTTTCATCACAGATAATCATCAAAGGATGTCAGGACAGGAACTTAAGCAGGACTGGGTGCAGAGGCCACCAAAGGGTATTGCTTAGTGGGCCTGCTCCTCATGTCTTACTCAGCCTGATTTCTTTTTTTTATTTTAATTAGAAAAAATTGTTTTACATGTCAATTCCAGGTCCCTTTCCCTTCCCTCTTCCCCTGCCCCCCCCCAACTAACACCCTACCTATCTCATACCCTTTCTGCTCCCAAGAGAGGGTGAGGTCTTCCATACGGGGTCTTCAAAGTCTGTCTTAGTCTTTGGGATAGGGCTTAGGCCCACCCCCGTGTGTCTAGGCTGAGGGAGTAACCCTCCATGTGGGATAGGCTCCCAAAGTCCATTCCTATGCTAGCGATAAGTACTGATCCACTACAAGAGGTCCCATAGACTTCCAAGGTCTCCTCACTGACACACACATTCATGGGAGTCTGGATCAGTCCCATGCTGGTTTCTAGCTATCAGTCTGGGAACCAAGAGCTCTCCCTTGTTCAGGTCAGCTGTTTCTGTGGGTTTCACCAGCCTGGTCTAGACCCCTTTGCTCATCACTCCTCCTTCTCTGCATCTGGATTCCAGTTCAGTTCAACGTTTAGCTGTGGGTGTCTGCTTCTACTTCCACCAGCTGCTGAATGAAGGCTATACAATGACATACAAATCAGTCATCAATCTCATTATCAGAAGAGGGCATTTAAGGTAGCCTCTCCACTGTTGCTTAGATTGTTAGTTGGTGTCATCTTTGTAGATCTACATCTGTCACCCCACTGATCGCCAGGGTTGATTGGGATGATCTGGCTAGCTAGGCGGGTGTCCCCTTCTTCCCTCACTGTTCCATGTGCAGCCCTCCCAAAGCTGCACGCTAGGTCAAAGAAGACGACCTTCCCTGAAAGAGGAGGACCGGTCTTCGGTCAAGGGTATACAAGTAGCTGCGCTCCCCTGCTAGAACCTCCAAACAAGCTCTCAGCTTTCAGCCTGATTTCTTATAGTACCCAGTAACACCAGCCCAGGAAAACCCCCTACAGGCTTGCCTGCATCCTAATCATATGGAGGCATTTTCTTAATTGAGGTTCCCTTCTCTCAGATGACGTTACCTTGTGTCTAGTTAACATAAAACAAGCCAAGACACTGAGTCTAAATTCTTGTTTTCTCTGTGTATCTCTCATTCTCAGACTTGGCCTGTAGGACAGTGGATTTTGACTGTGATGGAAGCAACCAGAAGGGGATAGACTCTGAATGTTTTGGAAGCCTCAGAACAGCATTGGTATTTATCCATTTCTGCTCTGAGTGCAGGAAGCAAAATAATTTCATAGCCACATTTGTGAGACATACTGGAAAATGTTTCTATCGATATGAAGGCATGACTGAGGAATGCAGGGAATAAAAAAGAGTGAGCCAATGGTTTTCTCTACAATGTTACCTACAGATTGGTGACTGGCTATGGTAATAGGTAACCCTGCCTTTTAAACAGCCTATTGATATATTGAAAACTTTTTAAAGCTTTTTCTTTTTACTTTGATCACGCATATGTGTCTGTGTGTTTTAATGAGTACCACTGCTGAGGAGCAGAGAGGACTGATCTGAATTCCCTGGAGCTGCAATTACAGGTAGGTGTGAGCCACCTAGCATTGCTGTACGGGGAAATCTAACCCAGGTCCTCTCCAAGATCAGCAACTGTTCTTAGCTAGTGGACCATCTCTCCAGGCCCTTAACTTTAATTTTTTTAAATTGACACATAAAACATAAGCATGTCACATTTATGGGACACTAAGATATTTCAATATTCATACACATTTTGGATTATTCAAATTAGGCTAAGCACAACACATCTTTCAAACTTTTATCATTCCCTTATGATAAAAATTTCCTAGTGCTTTCTTCTATTATTGTGAAATATACAGAAAAATATTGTTCTCTGTGCCAGCCCTGCTATTCAAGAACATACCAGAGCATTGCACACTTTTTTTTATTTTATTGTTGTTTTAGCATTGTACTCTTACCTCATTTACTACCCTCTAGCAAACAGTTCCTCATTCCCTCCCACCTTCTTCTCTACAGCCTGCAGTGGCCACCCCTCTACTCTCAAATTTTTTAAGATCAACTATGCATATTCCATGTTTGAAACAGACAATGTAACACACAATAGAAAGATCTAGGCTTTCATATCCATGGATGTTATTTTTATTTTTTAATGTGTGTTGTCTTAGTTAGGTTTTTCTATGACTGTGATAAAACACCATGACCAAAAGGAACTTGGGGAAGAGGAAAGTGTTTATATCACTTTGCAGTTTATAAATCCACCAATGAAGGAAGCCAAATCGGGAATCAGGGCAGGGGAGGCAGGAACTACAGCAGAAGCCTTGGAGGAGTGTTGCTTACTGGCTTGTTCCTCAAGACTTGCTCAACCTACTTTATACCATATATGACTTCCTGCCCAAGGGTGGCACTACCCCTTGGTCCACCCATATCAAACATAACTCAAGAAATTGTGCCATAGACTTGTCCATGGGCCCATTTTGTGGGCACATTATCTTAATTGAGATTCTCTCTTCCAAAATGACTCTAGCTTGCGTTAAGTTGACATAAAAATTAACCATCACCTATATGTATGCATGAGTATGGTTTGGCTGTGTGTGTGTGTGTGTGTGTGTGTGTGTGTGTGTGTGTGTGTGTGTGTGTGTGTGCATATGTGTTCATATGTGTGCATATGCGTGCATATGTGTGCATATGTGTGCATGTGTGGTGGCCAGAGGACAACCTAGGTTTCATATTCTAAAGCTCCATCCACCTCCATTGAGACTTTTCACTCACTGGCCTGGACCTCACCAATTAGGCAAGAATGGCTAGCTGAAGAGCCCAGACATCTTCCTACCTTACCTTGGCACCACCATGAATAGATTTAAACTTAGATTGACTCTCATGCTCCAACCCAGAGAGCAATGTATGTATGTTATGATTAACACTTGCAGAAAACACAAAATAGAATGAAATGAAGCTTTATAAAAAATATCCACCATAACTGCTGGAAACAGCATAGAGATATTGCTTCATAGCATTTGTTTCAACCCTTGTAATAACTCTGTTAAAGATGTCTGTAAAGTGTCCCCACATTCCTTTCTCATGTGATACTCTCTGCGCTGTTCACACAGATAGCCAAGACAAGACAGCATTCAGGCAGGTTCAGATTCAGACTCAAACTACAGGAAAACAGGGATGAAAGATCAGAAAGAGAGAGAGAGAGAGAGAGAGAGAGAGAGAGACAGAGACAGAGAGAAAGACAGAGAGGGAGACAGAGAGAGACAGAGAGAAAGACAGACAGAGAGACAGAGAGACAGAGACAGAGACAGACAGACACACAGAGAGAGAGAATTTAAAATTCAAATCCGGAGTTACTCTACATAAAATTTCTCCAAGGGGATATGTTTCAATTTCTTTTCCTTAATGGGACACTGATATATTTTGGGTACTCTGAGGTTATTACAATGCATTCAAACTGATACAAATGAGCCTTTCTTCTTTAGTCAAGATGCTGAAAGCAGAGCCCTATGTCCCTTTCCATGCAGCATCATTAGCTGGATACCTGCAGGTTTTCTAACACCAGGCTTCCCTGGATCCAGAGCAAGCTGAAGGGTGGCTGATTCTCTGAGAACCAAGATCTCTATCTCTCTGACAGCCTCACATACTGAAGTGTCCTGTGACTAAAGTTCAGTTTACTAAAAAATGGGAAGGATGTGCAAACAGTCCTGCATCTTGCTTCATAGAGAAACTACAAATCCTAGACTGTCTCCTTGACCCAAATCCTGCTGAATCATCGACAAAGGTGGGACTGGAGTCAGTGATCCAAGTATTATCAGAGAGGGAGCAATTATTACACACAGATCATCATGCTTTGGGGTCATGCAATATAAGTTAACATGTACTGTATCAATCCAAAGGGTACAAGTTGCATGCCCCTAAATTAAATGTGTGGTCCTCGGGCTCTTCGAAGCCAAAGGGTGGATGAAATTAAGGCTTATTGTAGGGCAAGCTGTAGCCACACCTACTTAGGGGCTGGCTACAGGTGTGGCTGACCACGCCTGCGAGGGCGTGGTCAGGGTGACATAGTGTAACTGCGTTTTCTCTTTCCTTTTCTCTTTGGGGCTTGCGTAGAGACCGCTGCCACGCCGGCTGGCTAGGTCACTATGTAAGTAAGGCTTTTCCCTATTAAATACCCTTTGATTTCTACATGACTCCGTATTGGTAATTTCCCACTATATCTGTTTGTCAGGAGCAGGATATTGAAAACCTACACTCCATTTGGGACATGCTATGGGTTCCATCGGTCCCGGCCTAGGCCCAGAAAGCGCCCCCTCTCCACAGGCATTCCCAGCTAGCAGCTGGCCCACTGCAGCTGAGCTTCTCAGAACCATCCACCCAGCTTGGAGATAGTTTATAGCTGCCTAGAGTGGAGGTAGGCCTCGGCTTTCAGCAGAGGCTTCCCCTGGCCACTGCTGCGGGAAAGCCGCATCGGTTTCAGTGGTTGCAGCCACAAGATAAGCGCAGCCGCTATTGTGACCTCTCTCCACCTCTGACCGACTGCTGCCAAATGCCACGGACTCACTGAACACCTGTGCCACCCACTGGTCAAAGATAGTTACTGCATCTGGAGTAGAAATCAGGTAAAATATTTATCATTTGCTAAAATTGGTAATATTTTTGCTTATTATGTGAATTCACTGTTTGAGGAGGATGCTAATCTGCCAATTACCAGCCTATATACTGTAATGGCATTGAGCTTGCTGGTACAAATAATATTACTAGCCAGAGGACTCAGGAATAGGGATAAGGATAACCTCACCACCTACTTACAGGAAATAACAGCTTTACGCAATGAGGTTTTGGAGAACAGATTAGGTCAGACCACAATTATGCAGCAAGTGGAACAGAAATTGGATGATAAGCTTTGCTCTGTTTCCAATACGCTAAAGACAGAGCTGTCTGTTACCCAAGATGAGATGCAGCGTATTTATGCCATGTCTGAGACCTTAGAGGCTAGGCTGTCAGAAGACCTTGATGAGCTAAAAAATATCTGTAGCCAGCTAGAAACTCAGATAGGCAATGTTATCCAGAAATTAGATGCAAAGGTGCAAGATACCCAGAATAGGGTTGAAGAATTGGACAGTGCCATTCAATCAATTATTGAAGCATCCAAGGTAGCAGATCACAAATTTGAGTCTAGATTTGAATGTTTGGA
Organism: Cricetulus griseus; assembly: GCF_003668045.3. Classification (NCBI taxonomy): domain Eukaryota; kingdom Metazoa; phylum Chordata; class Mammalia; order Rodentia; family Cricetidae; genus Cricetulus; species Cricetulus griseus. Next base: position 63,440,283 of record NW_023276807.1, on the reverse strand, counting down.
AGATAATTTACAGTACAGGGCTGACAGATTACGTAGGTCCATACAGTTGATTGCTGAGGACTCAAAATCAGTAAATCATGACCTCGAATCTAGAATCCAACACCAAGAAGGCAGTTTCCATGCCATCCAGATGCGGCCTAAGGATGATCGTATTAAAGACCTAGAAAAACATGTAAATGAGCAGTTAGAGCAATTTACAGATTCACTAACATGCTTGAAATCTTTTATGATTAAGGATATTGAAACTTTTCAAAAGGATATCATTACTAGGCTTAAAGATCATTGGGATGCCTCAGAAGCAGAATCACTCCAATCCCAGGCACCTACTCCACCCAGGTATCATGACTATTCTTCTAAGGTTGTTACTTGTACACCATTAGTGTACCCAGCTACCATGGTAGAAAAGCCAGCTTCTAAGAAACACCATCAGGGATGGATGGCTTATGAATGGCAACCTATACAGCTGAAGGATCTTAAGAATATTAAAGAATCAGTTGTCTCATATGGTCTCCATAGCCCATACATAAAACAGCTATTACATTCCTGGGCAACCTTTAACAGGGTGACACCCACAGATTGGCAACGATTGGTAGCAGTTGTACTTGAGAATTCATGCCAAATCCAATGGAAGGCATTAGGAAGGGAAGAGGCAAAGCTCCTTGAGCGTCAGGGCATAAAGGAAGGTTTTGAAGCCCCTCTAGATAAGCTTCTTGGTCAGGGTATTTATGCTGACCCACAGGTTCAGGCTGAATATGATGACGATATACTGTCTCTATGCAGGAAAGCAGCATTAAATGCCTGGGATAAGGTTCGTGAGCCAGGAGAATGCCTAGAAGCTTATACCAGAATAGAACAGGGACCTACAGAACAGTTCCAGGACTTCTTACAAAGGTTAACTAGGGCAGTAGAATTACAGGTAACAGATCCAGAAACAAGACAATCAATTATATATACAATAGCTTATGAAAATGCAAACCCAATATGCAAAAGAATACTTTTGCCTTTAAAGATCAGATCAGCTCTGCTAGAAGAATGGGTTTGTATGCAGCCAACATTGACTATAATGTGCAAGATACTGGAGCTTGGGTAGGAGAAGCCATCTCCAAAGGTTTAAAATGCCCACAGGAAATTAAAAGGTGAGGATGTAAGGGCTTGGCAAGGAGAAGCACATTACAGAGGTTAACATAGATACGAAGAGGCTAGAGGTTACTACTACTATGAACCAGAACCTTGGGTAAGCAGAGCCTTCCCCTGGAGACCACGAAGGCTCCAGGAAACTAGATGTTTCAGCTGTGGTAAAATTGGACATACTAAGAGAAATTGTAGACAAATGAATTCTAACAATGCCTCATATGGAAGGCCACTGCCTTCTGGATTGTGTAGACGATGTGGTAAGGGCAGACACTGGACCAATGAATGTAGATCGACCAGGGACATACAAGGAAACCCCTTAAGGTCGGGAAACCCCAAGGGGTCCTCAAGAAGTCCCCCACATCGAGAAAGGTCGGGTCATTCCGAGTAGCAGTGGGAGACAATGTCTCACAGGAACGATAGATAGTTCATTGCCTATTGTGAAAAATGATACTGCTCTAGATGGTAGTTTGAATAGTGATAAAGAATCAAGTGTGAATGGACAAAATGAGAAACGCATATTTTGGCAAGCTTCTATTAATGATAAAAAAGCCTCAGTTGAAAGTGAAAATAATAATAAAGTTATTTCTGGCTTAGGGGACACTGGGGCAGATATAACTATTATTACTCAAAAGTCTTGGCCTCAGAAATGGCCTCTTAGAGATGAAAATGTACAATTTTTAGGAATTGGAACTCTATCTAGAGTTCGACAGAGTGTTAACTCGGTGTTGTGCATTGGACAGGAAGGACAGAAAGGGATACTGAAACCATACGTGGCAGATATAGCTATAAATCTCTGGGGTCGTGATCTCTTACAGCAATGGAATACTCAGATTAATATTCCTCCAGTGTCAGATACAAATTATGTACAATCTTTAGATAGTAGAAAAGATCTGGTAAGACACTATGGAAAACGATTACCAACCATCCATGCTGTACAGAAACTAGGTACAAATGATGGACATTCAGAGGAGCCAAAGGCCCTGCCATTGAAGTGGCTTACAGATGAACCAGTTTGGGTAGGACAATGGCCTATGACCTCTGAGAAGCTAGAGGCTTTAGAAAAGTTAGTACAGGAACAGCTAGATGCTGGACATATAGAGGAATCTACCAGTCCTTGGAATTCTCCTGTATTTGTCATCAAAAAGAAGTCAGGTAAGTGGAGAATGCTGACAGACCTGAGAGCTATAAATAAGGTAATTCAACCAATGGGCTCTCTGCAACCTGGAATGCCATTACCTTCCTTAATACCTAAAGGATGGCCTATCATAGTCATTGATCTAAAAGACTGTTTTTTCACAATACCGTTACAGGAAAATGATAGAGAAAAATTTGCATTTACTGTACCAACTCTTAATAATTCACAGCCAAATAGGAGATATCAGTGGAGAGTTTTGCCACAAGGAATGCTGAATAGCCCTACTTTGTGTCAACACTTTGTATATCAACCTTTGGAAATAATTCTTAAGAAATTTTCACAATCTCTTGTTTATCATTACATGGATGACATTCTTTTATCAGATTCTAATAAGGAAACTTTGGAATCTATGTTTGAAGTGGTGAAGGAATTTCTGCCTCATTGGGGGTTACAGATTGCCCCAGAAAAGATACAAAGAGGAGATTCTATTAACTATTTAGGTTACAAGATAGACTTACAAAGAATCAGACCTCAAAAGGTACAAATTAGGAGAGATCGTTATCAAACTCTTAATTCTCTTCAGAAATTATTAGGGGAAATTTCTCAATTACAGACGATTATTGGTGTAGAAGGACATGACTTAAAGCATTTAAAAATGGCCCTTAAAGGTGATAAGGACCTAAACAGTCCGAGAATATTATCTGCTGAGGCAGAAAAAGAGATACCATGGGTAGAAAACAGAATATTGGATGCGCATGTTGATCGGATAAACCTTGATTTAGACTGTATTCTGGTTATCTATACTAACATTTTCTTCCTACAGGACCCCACATGATTATCATCATCCCATTTCAGCAGGAAGTAACTTGGAGAATGCTACACCCCCTTTCCCCATTGTTGCCACTTAGGATAGTGTATATACCTAGTTAGGGATAGCTTACTATTGTATATGGTTGGGATGGGAAGGAGGTGTTCAGGCTTGGACACCTCTTTCAGATGACTTTAGGGTTTAGTTAAAATAGATAGTTAGGATCTTCTTATATTTTACCTTTATGATTGTTAATTTTGGATACTTTAAACTGTTAAATTTTAATCCTCTTTTAGACTAAAAGGGGAATTGTAGGGGAAGCTGTAGCCACGCCTACTTAGGGGCTGGCTACAGGTGTGGCTGACCACGCTTGCGAGGGCATGGTCAGGGTGACCTAATGTGACTGTGTTTTCTCTTTCCTTTTCTCTTTTGGGCTTGCGTACAGACCACTACCACGCCGGCTGGCTAGGTCTCGCTGTAAGTAAGGCTTTTCCCTATTAAATACCCTTAGATTTCTACCTGACTCCGTATTGGTAATTTCCCACTTTAGCTTATGATGCTGGAAAATGATTTAAAATGGTTTAAAATGATGCATTGTTTAAAGAGCCTTAAGGGCCTTGTTGTCCACTATGGTCTACATGCCTAGCAACTGACCCAAAGCACAGATGACACCACATGGTTTGTCACAGAATGTGGCCAGATGTTAGCATATAGTACTTAAACTTAATGGTTCAGTTTCATCTTCTGCATGAGCCTTCTGGTCCTAAAGAGTCTGAGGCTATTCTTGTCTAGTGATGTTAGATGCTGGAGAATTAGGAAGGTTGAAAAATGCAAACATCTACTTCAGTTTCTTAAGTCTGGTTTATTAGCCCAGTGGTTCAGGTGATTTAATATTTTACCACAATTCTTTTTTCAGATACATAATCACCTCCACTTTTAACTTATTTTCAAATACTCCAGTTAAAATGGATTCCAAGGACACTGTATATTGTCAATAACATTCCTCTTGTACAGATTTATGGGACAATAATCTGGCATCCTAGTGTAGAAAATGACCCATCAGCCCCATAGCTAATTCACTCTGTCTGTATTATTGCATCATAAAACATCACTGCAGTGTTATGATGAGTAAATGGTAGATAAAGCATTGTGATATTTCAATTGTGGTTTATTACAAAGGGAAAGAGAAAAGTGAAAAACAGGCACATGTATGTATTCATGGAAAAAGGATAAATAAGGATAAATAAATTACAGCCAAGGTTGTGTCAAGTGCAGATACCTTTTCCCTAACTGGTTTAAAAATGCAGAAATCCCAAGCAAAGCTGTGGTTTATGCCTTCAATAAAGGTAATTAAGTTGTAAGTGCTAATCTTGCCAGTGCTATTGAGTGATTTCTTGAAATAAATTGAGCCCAACTGCTTCCAAAACTCAATCCACATGATCAGAAATGACAGGTGGGTTAGTGAAGCCAAACCATCAACACACAGTAGGAACTATAAGTATAAATAAATACCAAGTGTCCTTCTGCATGTGCATGCACACACAACAAACACCATCTTCAGCCTCAGCTTGAGAAGTCCAAGAAGCCATATACTGAGCTGACTGTCTTCTGTGGGATGCTTATATCTTGACACCTGAGCTGTCGATGCAATCTAGTGGTTCAGACAACTCTTAATTGAATGTTCTTTTAGATGTCTAATCTAACCCCCTCTGAAGCAATTAAAATCAATCTGTTTGCAGTCTCTCTGCAAAGTAAGCCCCAGTCTTCTTTTCTGCTGCTCCCTATCTCTCTATCCTCCAACTGGGGCATCATTTCCTGCGCTCCATCACCTCCACATACAAACACCATGGGAGATTGAGTCATGGCAAATGTATCTCACAATACAGAAATTACTGATTGTAGGGGGTGCGAAGGAGGCATTTCTGTTAGCTTCTTCTCTTTACTAGATTTTAATAGAAGTTCTGATATAGGGATGAGTCTCAGGAGCTGAATTGTTTCAAACTTTTGCATATAGCAATCCATTGTCTCTTTGTGCTTGCTGTCCCTCCTCATCACGGTCACAGTCAGAAGTGATGCTAGCTCCATAGACACTTTGGAAGAAGAAGGTTGAAGCTGCATGCTGGGGTCTGGTTAGGAAGAAACAGGGGGGAAATAAACCAAAACTCACAGAGTTTCAGCTTCTTACATAATGCAGTGTGTCCACAAAACAGCCAGAGCACTTCTGTAGTCAAGATTCCGGCTTTCTTCATTCAGTTTTCATGTAATTTCTCAACAGTTACTCACAGTGCTTCAGCAGTGGATCATGTTTCATACATTAGAGGCAAAACAGCAGGGAAGTCATATGTGACAGCATAAGTTTCTCACATTCATTCATTTACCTTCCGTCAAAAGGCACCAGAGGTTTGTGAGGAAGTACAGGATCCCATGTGATGCCAATGCTGACATTCAGTGTAGCAACTCATCCAGGCTAAGATTCAGTGGTGACTATTGATTGCTATTACTCTCTCTCTCTCTCTCTCTCTCTCTCTCTCTCTCTCTCTCTCTCTCTCTCTCTCTCTCTGTGTGTGTGTGTGTGTGTGTGTGTGTGTGTGTGTGTATCTGAATGATGCAATTATATACGTATGTGTGCATGAGTTCATGTATAAGTGTAGCTGAGTGCATGTATGTGTGCATATATGCCCATGTGTATATGTGCATGTATATACATTTCTGCATGCCTAAATCACGTCTATTATGCTATAAATCATAATCCATAAAGTTCATCTACTTAAAGTGAACAGTTCCATTGCTTTGGGAAAAGTACAGCATATTGCCACCACTACTGTCCATATTCAGAACATTCCACTCACATCACAGACATCTATCCATAAATCAACTGGGGTGTGGAATGTGCTAATTCAGTCTGCCTTGTATACAATGCATTTTCCTACTAAGACAATGAATTTGATGTGTGTACTTATGTACTGAAAAGCATATGTTTTAAAGCAACAAAGCTAAAGGTTTATTGTTTTAATATAAGGGTCTTCAAATAGCAATGAGCTGGCATGCCTTCTGTCCAAGGGCAGATATGTGACAAGGAAAGTTTCAATTGTATATTGGTATTGGTTTGCTTTTCAGTGAGTCCATGTATATCTGGCTTGGAAATGGGCCCTAGGTAATGAAATCCTGTTCCTCGTTTTCTTTCTTACTGAATTCCAGGGAGTTCCATATACACTTTTATGCTTCTAACACCCAACTCCACTGCTTCAGACAAAATATAGCACCTATTACACATGAGAATGGGGCAGGGGTCAATGTCAAACTCAATGTCAACTCAATGTCAGCTTACCCACCTCAATGTTAGGATACCAAGTGCATGTGTCTGCTCTACTCTGCTATTTTGATGGTGCTATCCATGTACTGGAAGCCTCAAAAGCAATATCGATAGTCTCTTTCAATGAAATCAGACATAATCAGTACTCAGGGTGAGATTAGGCCTGGAAAATGTTTGCGTTTTCTTGATGCTAAAATTCAATCTACTGTAAGTTTTGCTAGAAAGCTTATACACAGTTGAAACAGGAATTACACACTAGCTAAGGATGTGATCCTAAGAAATTTCCCTGAGGATAGTGGATTGTACACACAGTGAATGTGCCCAGGGCAGCAATGGTGTCTGGTGTATGCAATTCAAAACATCCCTGCATCACAGGCGGCTGTATTCACCTGCTGCAGTTAGTAGCAGGCTTGTCCCCAAAGAATTCATTGATCTGAGTTTTGTTAGCAGCCCTAACTGATGGAGAGCTTCTACAAGGCAGGATTCCATCTCAGAAGAGAATTTAGAACCTGACAATTGCTGTTGTCAAACAGGAGGTAACAATTTTTGCACATGAGTCCTACATGCTTACTTAGTTATGTGAAATCTAGAGCAAGAGGGTGTGCAGGCACAATGAATTGGTAATTTCTCAAACCCAGAAGCAGAGTGTAACTTCTTGCAAAGTGGCTGACTACCACCTAGTTCCTTGGAACACAGACCCTGCCACTAGAGAGAGCATGCCAGAGTAAGTGGTGGACACAATCAATTCCAAATGTCTCCCTTTCCCAGGAGAGTCACATGGTGTCCTGTTCATGGATGCCCTGCCTCACAAGGCTCTTTGGGGTTCAGGGATTAAGGCAATACACTATTAGACCCCAACTTTCCATAGATTCTCCTTCTTGGTATCATCATGTCTGAGGTCAGCCTATACATGTGGACTAGTTCTCCCACCCTTCCCTGTACATAGCCCTCTTCCAACTTCTTCTCAAATGATAAATAAATACATTCACCTAGGAAGAACATAGAGTTCTATTATGGTTCAATGGCTACAGTGATGAAATATATGTGAAGGCCAAAAACCCAGCCAAAAAAAAAAAAAAAAAAAAAAACAAGTTTCTTACACGTAAGGGAAAGTCCAGAAATAATGTAAAAAATAAAGATAGACTGGGTGACATATATCTGTAATCTCAACACTCGAGAGGCTAAGGCTGCATAGCAACACACAAAAGTGAACACATACTTGCATACACACACACACAAACAGAGGGATATGCACATGTGGGAACCAATTTATTCTATGTCAGCAGTGAAGGATCAAGATCCATACTTCTAATCACATTCCAACTTCCCAGCAAATACATCAGCCCCGTCTATTATAACACTCTCTGCTGTGTGATACTTTGTTTGTACTCTGACAAATAAATCTTGCTTCAAGTCGGAAGGCAGAACTAGCTAGCAGTTAACCATAGAGGTCTGGATGTCTGTACTGAGAGGACACAGGAAGAGCTAAGACAGGGCTGAGAGAGGATATAGGCCCTTTTGGTGGGAGGAACTGGAGAGGTAGGAGTGACTTTGGCTTCTCCCTTGCTTCCCTCATCTTTCTGAATTTTTTACCCTAATGCAGTTATTGTTCTAGTACCCATGCAGGCGTGGGATTTTTATTAAGATTTTTCCAATGTTCATTGTTATTCATAGCTGTAGGAAAGACAGTTGAGGCAGCTCTAAGAAGATTCTATCTAAGGTCTCTCTAGTTTCAGATAATTCTAGGCAGATAATTAAGAATCTCCTGGTTTTTATTGATAATGATCAATTAGATTAATGCTTCAACTTTCTAGGTGGGGATAGTCTTTCTGTCTCTTACACATACACACACACTCTCTCTCTCTCAGTGTGTGTGTGTGTGTGTGTGTGTGTGTGTGTGTGTGTGTGTGTGTTCTACCCTCTCCCTTTCTTAGTAAACCTATCTCAGTTATGTTGGAAGAAATGCTTCTCAGTTGTGAATGACTCACAATGAATTGACACACATTTATATTTCATAAGTATTTTATTTTAGGAAACAGTTTGTATCATAGGGTCGAGTCCCACTAAGTTTTGAAGTTTTTGATGGCTAAAACAAATATTTCCATCCTCATTGCTAAACTTGAATTTATGCTAGCTCTTAGAGTGCTTTTATGTGCAACAGAATGGAACCAGAGTGACATTTCATTTGGAATATTAGATGAAAATGAAATTATTAGAATTAGCTGCAAAGCCAGTATCATTTACCTGTTTGTGAAACTTCTCTAACAGAGTAGGCATATTTCTAGGTGTGATTTCACTTCCAGAATGGGCTGTGTTAATTTAAAACTACAGTGATTTAATCTCAGTGAATTAAATGCCATGCTTTCTGGAGAGCTGATCAATGTGCTTCCTGCAGCTGCCTGGGTAGTGGGATCATTTTTGGTTCAGTTTCTTAATTATCTGCCTAGAATTATCTGAAACTAGAGAGACCTTAGATAGAATCTTCTTAGAGCTGCCTCAACTGTCTTTCCTACAACTATGAATAACAATGAACATTGGAAAAATCTTAAAAAAAAATCCCACGCCTGCATGAGTACTAGAACAATAACTGCATGCTGGGCCATAAAATCACCCCAGATAAAGAAGTTAATTTTTACCAAATGGTAAGAGGCATTTAAAAGTGTTCAGCAGTCAGTCCTTAAGGTAGATTACATCACTGCCAGAAAAATAAGTCTGATTCACTAGCAATTCCTACAATTGAATTAGTTTTTTTTCAATCGTATTAAACTATATATGGGATACACTTTTCTCCTTTGCTGTTCTCGGACTCTCCCTGGCATCTATTCACATGGTCAGTTGAGCAGTTGAGCTGGCATATGATCGACACCCTGCCCTGTACTGAAAGACTTGATGCTGGAGTCAACAGCATAGTTGTCCATTATGTGGTGAGTTAAATATGACCCAAATCCCCCTCTGCACCATGAATTCCTACACAGCAGACTGTGATTAACTTAGCAGGTAAACTCATTTCACATGAACTCCAAGTGTATGCTTCTAACAAATAGCTGAATGGCAGCCAGTATCAGCCAAGCTTCAGCAGCAAGCTGCCAGATGATTAGACAGTGCCCATCTATACAAGAGCTCACCACATCCACACACTGGGCAAGCATCCAGAGAGGACCATAAGAAAATGGTTTTCCTACCTCACTTTATCTGCTATCGTAGCTCATCTTGATTGTGAACTTGACTGACTAAAGGAAATGAGGTACCTATGGGATGGTGGTAAGGGTGGTAAGGTTTCCTGATAGCTATCCCATGAGAGCCAACAACACAACCAACAGTTTAATCTACAGATGGGTTCAAAATTTGAGCACATTACAGAGAGGTGGTGGGGAAAGAAAAGGAACCATACAACCAAAGGTGACAGAGGTCTACTACCAGTCTACACAGTGCCTGCCTGAGGCCTAGGAGTGGCTCTCTGAAGCCTGCTGGGTTCTTTGTGTGGCCTGACTGAATCTCAGATGCTCTTTGTTCAGATAATAAGTGCCACATTTGTTATGTGTATTTTTTTTAATTTTAGGAAGGGATGTAAAATCTGGATTGCAAAGATGTTTCCATCACCACTGTCTGGAAAAACCCACTAAGTTAAGTATCTACTGCAAATGAGAAAACCCTGTCCTCTCTAACAGTGTACCATGAAGCCATGGTACAGCTCTGTGTATGATATGGACACAGTAGGGACAGTACACGGTACCAGGGGAGAAGTAAATGACCCCCACTTTGAAGAATACTTGGGCTCTAGGTGAAAGGGTTAGAAAATAAATTTGCAAAAGCCTTTAGTATGTTGCTGCCCCATGTTTTCCATCTAATGAAGTACCTGTTGGAATTCAAATGAGAGTTTGCTAAAGAGGCGCTTGCTCATTCATGATCACTTGAGTACTGTCCACAATAGCTGAAAAATCTAGTCCACCAGCTCATCACCTGAAAAGTGAATAATGAAAGATATACACATACTCAAGTGTTCAGCAATAAGAGGTCAAATTCATCCTGGGTTGACCTGGAAGACATTATGCCAAGAGAAGAAGACAGACACAGAAATATGAATGCTTCATGATCACAAGAGGGGTGGAAAAAGTGTATCTATGAAGATGATGGAAGAATAGCACTTACCAGAGATGGGGAATCTTAGGGGGAGAAAAGAATGGGAAGAGAAGGTTATTGTGCACTGTGCTATAGTTGGACAGGAGTTTCTCTTATCATATCATACAAGGAAAACTATAGTTAATAACAATGCTTGTGTACTTCATAATAGTTGCATGAGAGATTTTGAACATTCACTGTCAAGACATGATGATCATTTGGGGTGATAGGTATGTCAATTATCATAACTTTATCATTGTACAATGAATAAATATATTGATAAGTCTCCCTTCAGCTCATAGTAGGCAATTATTATGATTTAAATTTACATAAAATAAAATATATATTTAATAATTCTGAGATAACATCTAGAAAGTATTGAATAAATGCCAGTGTGACAACTTTATCATTTTTCTTCCTGATTGGTGTATAGGTTTCAGTATTTGTCTTCGTTTCTTTGGGATAAACATCAATTTTAATTTAGATTCTTGAGTTTCAATCTTCATTGTAGTGCCATTGATTATGTAACTTTGAAATGTTTTGCTCTTCCATAACCAATTCCAGTCTTAGAAACATAGTTTACACTTAAAAAATAATTTTGAACTAAAATAATTATATAATTAAGATAGAGTTCAAATTATAAAGTTGAGCTCTTTTGAATCCTCAATTCTTATGGTGATATCCTGTTCAATATTTACCTTAAGTAAGTGGGCAGACAAACAGTGGTGAAAATGAGATATTGCCCAGTGCCAAAAATAAAAAGGACACATTAAGAGGAAGTTCACATGCAAATTCCTACCAGAAAGAAACCATCTGAAGAACTGCACACATAGGATTCAAATTCTATGGCATTCTAGGAAGGCAGATCTATAGACAGTGAGCCCACTAGTGACTTTCCATGGATACAGAAAAAGGAAGAAGACTGTGTGAGGCAGAGGAATTTGAGTCACTGACACTGTTCTGTATGGCGCGTCCTGGTGGGTACATGCCGTGACTTACCATTTCACGCACAACACCAGCAAGTGAGGACCACTGCAAGATGACAACTCTGGGTAGCAATGTTATGTCAGCATGGGTTCCTCTTCATGATTAAAGTGAACTTTGATGGTGATGCTGACAGTGAATGGTGACCAGGCAGTCCTGAGGTAGGATGGGAAATTCAGGCAACCAATCCTGATATTTTCCTCAGTTTTTCTATAAAACAAACCAAAACACTAAACAGCTACAAACTATGAAGGAAGATCTTTCTCCATGCCTGCTCCCTCTTCAAATGTGGAAGGATGCTAACTTACATTGTTGTATCAGAGGACCTAGGTGCTGAGTAAATTTCAGAATGGCACACACAGCTGATTGGGCACAAAAGTACCATTGACTACTGCTACATAGAAATATATCATTAGTCCAGTTTCTGATGCTCTTCGTGAAGCAAATGTGGCCTTCAAGGAGAAATATGCCAAAGTCTTTGAGTTTTTGTGCTTGAAGTAAATCTGTCCTAAGAAAACAGTATGAAATGAACATTACAAGAAGATAGTTCAAACGTGATTGGAAAGTGTAAGCCATTTGTGGGTCTGATGAAGGGGACCTGGAGCTAAATGCTTGTCATTAGCTCTGCAGAAAACACCATTCTTGAGGACCTCTTAATTCTGTGACCTCCTCAACCCCAATGGCGTTTCTTCTAGATCATTCTTCAGTGGGTTTGCCTACTTAATACTCAAATTCACACAAAGCTGTTATCCTTTGTAGAGAGATAATATGTCACATTTTGAGTTTATAAACCACAAGGCTAGACAGCTCCCATCACCCTTCCTGTGTTCCCCACACCTCATACACCAGGAAACTGCCCTTGTTGAGCCCAGCTACAGCACCTTCAGTCCCTAAGGCTTCCACTGCCATTCTGCCCTACTGTAGCTCTGCACATAGCCCACTGGGAGGGCAGCCATCTAAGACCCTTCCTCAGTCAGCTCCTACAACATTGCCTGTGTTTCTAACCCAAACGCAATCATGTACCCTTCCAAATCCAGTTTCTGCCATGTTCTCTCCCCTTGCACATAAGCACAGTGGCAACCACTCTACACAGATGGGTATCAACAGCACCAAGTCATCTTGCTTCTCAGAGACTCTGCTGTTCTCCATAGAACATCCCATATCATTGTTCTGTTACAGTGGAGAAGGACTGTGTGTCCTTATTAGATAACTAGGGGATACAGTCATCTATGTGTGCAGAGGATATAAAGCATGTAGGGGTCCCATACACAGAGCCATCCCCTGACAGCTTACCAGGAGTCATGGATCCCATAAATACATCTGCCTCACTGTTTCTACCTACAAGAATTATGAAGTTTATATGACTGTTACCTTATGATCAATATTTCATAAGTAAATTCATTTGTCTCATAAAACTTGATTTTCTCAGTCAACTTGACCATGTAGAGATATCTTCTATATCACTGGAGAGATCTTCACTGCAGTTTTTACCCATGTTATGTGAACCACACCATCTGTGCCTTTGATACTGTGGATGAGTTGCTGACCAGTTCACCTGTGTGTATAGCACAGTTCACAGCTGTGGATTTGCTCACACATGTGCTTTGTAACATATTCCCTCCATTACTTCCTGTGTTGCATTGCTAAAGGGATGAGTTACAGTGCCCATATACCTGTATGCCCACAAGACAATGCCAAGTTCCTATACAAAGTGACAAGGACACATTTTCAACCCAGAAATATAAAACAGTTCTAAATCACTACCAAAGCTTAAAACTCTTCAATTTAAAACATTTTAAATGTTTCTTCATGTAAAAGTGTGTTTATTTTATGTTAAATTTGCAATTGGCCAAGAATTAATTGTGTTTCAAATTTTCCCATGTGATCACATTCAAGTTTTCAGTTATATTTTTCTTATGAATTTTTTACTACTTCCTAATTTGTTATTCTTTAAAAACACTGTCTATAAACTCACTTATAAATCTTACACTTTATAAATAATTGTTCCCAGGATGCAACTTTATTATAGACTTTATCAACAATTATAGTGAGAGGAAGCTTTTAAGTGTAATGTGGTTAAATTTACAAATCTTTTTTGCTCATTGCTTGGCATTTTTATGTCTGAATTAACATATTTATTTCCCCATATGAGATTATTAACACAATTTGTACTACATTCTGAAATTCTTTGATGCAAACTTTCACCTTGAAGTAGTTTGTCTTTTGCTTATTTGCTTTGGTTTTAAGTTGACTTCATGGCTAATCCTCCCTTGAAGCCTATCCCATCCTCAGGTGATTTTTCTTACCTTTCCTTAATAATTCTGTATTCTCTGTGCTTAAAACGTTTAATAAATCTTGACTTCATGATAGCAAGGAAAGCATTCATGATGTACTTGAGACTCCACATCTGTCTCTGGACCCTCCAATTCTCACTGTGCACATACTTGTTATGGGGCTGTTTATAAATGACCCTTGCTATTCTCTCTGCTGGGAAAATGCACCTTCATCTACCAATGGTAATTGGCTATCAATCAGCTTCATTGGTTGTAATTCTGCTCCTGCAATAAATCATAATGATATAAACAAATGCAAAGCATCATTTTGATCTATGCTGTCAGTATCTTGCTGGTCCTTGAACCACTGAGCATCCACACGAAGTTTCGAATCTTGCATGTGGTTCTAATACACACACACACACACACACACACACACACACAGAGAGAGAGAGAGCGGGGGGGGGTAGGAGGGAAGGAGGGAGAGAAAGAGAATTAGAGGGAGAGGGATATTCAGATGCCATATTGAAGTTTTTACTAAAATATTCAAATCTAAAAATTAGTATCAGGACAGTAGCTCTCAATATTGTTTACATGGGGTTGCCATAATAAACACCACATACTGGGTGTCACAAACTGTCATAAGTTGATCACATCCCAGTTCAGGATGTTGGGAGCCTCTAGTTAAGCTCTGGCAGAGCCATGGTGTCTGCCAAAGTCTTCCAGACTGAGGGTTGAGTGTACCAGTTCAGGAAGCTTTCTGGTTCCTGCAGGAGTTACTCTGGTTTCTGCTTTGCCTCCACATACTTGCCTCCTCTGTGTCTCTGTTTCTGTATCTCCCTTGATGTCAGGAGATGTGATTCAGACCCCAGTGGAGTCAGCTCTTTACCTGACATCTTTAAGACTATATTTAGAACTCAGACCCCTCTGCAAAGTCCAATGAAGACTCCCTCTGGTAGGGCTGTATCACATGGCACCTCAACCTTACCACACCAGGTCATTTATTTAGTGAAAATCACATGAATTTTTTCATTAAGGTTCTCCATATATGTATTATAAAAGTCTAGATTTTAAAAAATCCTGACACAGCTTCTCCCCCACATCTGCTACAGTTATATTTTATATTGATTGCTTGGATATAAATAATTCATTACAAATTGTTATACAGGAAGAAAAATTAAATATTTCCTGACATATTTATTATTTATAAGGTTGTTAAATCATCAATAAACAGATTTTATCTTATGTTGCTACTATATTGCTAAATGTCATTAATAATGTATGTCCAGTAAGATAAGCTATGAAAAAATCTGACTTTAATTTCTACTTTGAACATTTTATAAAATATTTTAATGTATTCAGGAAAAATAAAAGTATTTTTCAAGTACTGGGAACAGTGTTTACCTAATGACCCTCAGTTCAAATCCCTTTTTCTGGTTCTATATACCTTTATTGATTTTCAGTCTGCTTAATATATCTATCACGAGACAGGCATTTCGAAAGTATTCACTCAAAAGTTGGGTCTGTCTATTTTGCTTCATTGTCCTGTCAATTTTCTTGTTGCTTCCTAACTTCAAAGGCTGTGCTATGAGGCTCACAAAGTTTCTAGGAGAGTTAAATCTCCAGCATTGGACATCCCTAGTATATCCACTGACAGATTTGTTGCTGAGTGTTCCCTAATTCTAACATAATTAGATACAACCAGTCCCCTCTCTGTAGCATTGTATAGATAGATAGGTGGATGTATAGCACATACACAACTTGATTGATTAAAAGCATTTTAACTGTTTTATTTTTCTACCTAGTTTCAGATTTCTTTGTTATCTTATTTTTGTGTATTTTTTTTAAAGAGTCAGTGGCTGTATCCTGAAAACACTTCTAATTAACCTCTTCCCTTTTCCCAGCCATAATTTTCTCGTCTCTGTTTTTATACATTTTATTTCTGCTTACTTAGTGGTTAACCTAAAACTTTGAGATACATTAGTGTAATGATGCTTCAATTTTTCTTTATGCTAAATTTGTATCCAATTGCACAATGCCTTAGAATGGTTACCAGCAGCCTCTAAATTATAGTGTTTTTTCCACCCTTCAAGCAAAATGTCTTTAAGTTTGACCACAATCACTCCATCTCAGCTGCCCCTATTTCTGTGTAAATCTTTGTTCATGACCTTCCTTGTGCCTAATTCCTTTCTCTGAGTTTTTCTTCAGTGTGACTTCCTGCTAGTGCATCTGTTAGTGTGTCTTTTTCAAAAGCAGAGTGCATTAACTGCCTGTATGCTTTTTCTAAATAAAAAAAGCAACAGTTTTATGTTGTCTCATTTTGAACAGCAACAACAAACACTTCTAAGTTTAGCTTTTTCTATGATGCCAGATGTCATTCCCTACCCCTCAGCACAATAAAAATATATTTGCCCTGCCGAAAAACCAACTGCCACGAGGAAGCCAGTCTTTCCCTTAGCTGGTTCTACAGAGAGTGCCTACTTTGTGCATCTCCTCTTCCTTGCTGAGATCAGTTCTGTGTCTCCTCTTGGCTGGGCTGTGAGCAATGCTGTGCCTGCTCTCAGTTGGGCCTTTTTCAGCTTGTGCTGGATCAGGAAGCCTCCCTTAAAGGAGTCGCAAGTCTCTGCTTGTCTCAAGCAAACAGAGGCCACCATCGAAAATGCTGCAACCAAGAAATTCTGCTTGAATTTATTCTTTTGTTTTTAGAATCCCTTTTTAAGTTTTTGTCAGGTTTTACATGGAATGTCTCACTCTGCATATGGGCACCATTTTGTAAACAGAGTTCTTAGTTCACCTAGGTATAGAGGGTTCAGAGAGAAGGAGCAAGCCACAGCACACCTTACCTACTAAGCATCTTAGCAGAGAAGAGAGCAATTCCTGTTTCTCCCTGCTTAAATTCTGTTTCTGCCCAGATATGTCACTTTCTGTCTGTCTGTACAGACCACCAGTCGTCTATGGTTAGGTAGTGGCAAGCTCCATTCTCTGACCCCCAAACAGGCTTTATTTGTGCAAGAAAAATATTGCCACACATTTATGTCAAACTACAAACTGAATTGTGTAATATAACATATAATGCAAAGATAATTTATGAATTAACATTTTCAGATGGCTAATGAAACAACTGTACACATCTCAAATATATCAATCACTTTATAAGTCACAGATGAGCAAGCTGTCACTTCTTCATTGTCATCCAGTCATTGGCTGTTTTGTCCTTTTCTTGTAGGAAATCATCCTCATTTTAACTCTGAGTATTGGTATTTCAGAAAGCTTGAATATCTTACTCAAGTGCAAGAAAATGAAAATCAGCAGCCTACAGTTAAACCCCAAAAGAAACACAGATAGCCAAACTGACATCTTGAATCAAAGCAAAGTTTAGATAATCGGTTTTCATGTCAGAGGGCATGTTGAGAGATCCCTGTATGTGCTATACATGTATAGCACTATAGAGCTCAGAGCTCCCATTCTGTAGACTGGATCTCTCCTCGCTTTCTTCATCCTCTGAGTGACTAGACCTGGGACAGCCTGTGGACACAGCAAGCTGGGAGAGGATGCCAATTCAGTTTGGAAATCCTTCCATTCTCTCATCAATGATTAGGACTCCACATATGTGCTGAGAATCTCCTATGAAAGCTGCTTTATTCAACAGGGCTTCAAGGTGACAAGTAACTTTAAAGGTTTAAAGGAACATGGAGACTTATCTTCTCCCTCCTACTCTGGACCTGTGCACACTCTTATTAAAATATGAACTTGTATTTGTCTTTTTCTCAGGTATTCCACTGCTCTGAAGTGATTCTATCCAGGTATGACTGACAACTCTGCAGGAGACACATATTTACATCATTTATGTCAGATTACAAACCAGATTGTAGTACAGCAGAGGAAGAGGCTTGACTTGGTCAAGATGGCTGTGTTACTTAGGGTTTCTATTGCTATGAA
This sequence comes from Cricetulus griseus, assembly GCF_003668045.3. Taxonomy (NCBI): domain Eukaryota; kingdom Metazoa; phylum Chordata; class Mammalia; order Rodentia; family Cricetidae; genus Cricetulus; species Cricetulus griseus. Next base: position 63,422,578 of record NW_023276807.1, on the reverse strand, counting down.
GAGACATAATAACCATGGCAACTTTTATAAAGGAAATCTTTCATTATAGCTGGCTTACAAAATCAGAGGTTTAGTCCCTTATGATGTTGGGACACAGCAACATGAAGACAGATGTGGTGCTGGAGAACGAGCCCAGAGTTACATATCTTGATCTACAGGTGGTAAAAGCAACTGTGTGTCACCCTGATCATAGCTTGAAGCCCACCACACAGTGATACATTTCCTCCAACAAGGCCATATAGCTTCTAACAGTGCCATTCCATATGGGGGCTATATTCTTTCAAATCACAACTATAGCTAAGGTTTGGATCCAGGGTATGAACAGAGAGAAGAGCGCACAGTAGGAGGAGAAAGCACAACAGGACTGGATCTGGAACCCTGTATCTCTCTGTAGATTCCCCTTCCTCAGATAAACTAACTATGCTTTTCAAGAATCATTACTTTGTGGCTCCAAAACTCATTTAACACATGTGCACCATTCTTCAGCCAGTGGAATTCCCCCTCCCAAACAACTCCTCATTCTTATTTTCTGTATTTTCATTATACTCTTCTTTCCCTGATGAAACCCTGTCCCAGTGTCAGCAGCCTCATGGTCTCCTAGGTGACATAATCGCTGATGCCTGCTGGGAACTTCCCTGTAGTAAATTCTTACAACACACAGTTTTTCTCTAGTATCTTAGAACAATATTTAAACATTTTGTAAATATACAATATGGAAAATAACAAACAAGCTTTTATATTTGCTTGTTTTTATAATTTCCTACAGCAGCTTACAAATCATCTTGAATAAAATTAAAAATTAGAAGGCATAGAAATATGCTGAGCGCTAAAATATGCTTTTTATTTTTTCTGATAGGCCTTAAAATGACTCTATATTCAAAGACATCATTCATTCATATGGTTTGTTTCAGTTATGCTAAATTTGTGTATTTCTATTCCTCACCTAAACATGAGGATCAAAAGAGTCATATCATCTGTTCAGTTCATTTACAATGGAAAAAATATTAGTTTCAAAAACCAAAATTGTTACTGACAGATTGCAGAATATTGTATGAATTATTGTTCTTACATGTTACCTAAGGTAAGGAAATATATTATCATTAAGGCATAGTCTGAAAGTGGAAATAAAACTAAGTTAATGGATGACAAATCTAAAATAAGGAAATCAATGTTTCACTCTTAAAATGTATTCCAAAAGTTACTGTTCATCATAGAAAATTAACAGGTTAATTAAAATTATGCTCAAGCCTACTGAGATCTGAGTTAAAGGAGACTTAGAAAAAAATCTTGCAAAATCAAGGAAGGACTCTTCAAGATACATCTTCCACCAGCAGCTCAGAGCATCCTCCAACTTGTTAATTCCATGCTCTGGTTTCCCCTTAATACAAAGAGTCTGTTTTGGTTTGCATGAAGGGTAAAGATTGCAGTTATTATAAAACATCAATTCCTATTGACATTTCAACACATCCATTGTTTTCCTTTTTCTTTCCTTTTTTGTTACTTTTTTATTTAAATTAGGAACAAGCTTGTTTTACATGTCAATCCCAGTTCCCTCTCCCTCCCCTCCTCCTCTGCCCCCCTCCAGCCCCACATCCCATTCTCCTTTTGCTCCCCAGGAAAGGTGAAGTCTTCCATGGGGTATCTTTGGAGCAGGGCCTAGGCCCTCCTCCATGTGTCTAGGCTGAAAAGGTATCCATCTATGTGGAATGGCTTCCAAAGTCCTTGCATACACTAGGAATAAATACTGATCCACTGCCAGAGGCCCCATAGATTGCCTAGGCCTCCTATCTGATACCCACATTCAGGGGCTCTGGGTCAGTCCTATGCTGGTTTTCCAGCTATCAGTCTAGGGTCCATGAGCTCCTCCATGTTCAGGTCAGCTGTTTCTGTGGGTTTCTCAAGCCTGGTCTTGACCCCTTTGCTCATCACTCCTCCCTGTTTGCAACTGGATTCCAGGAGTTCAGCTCAGTGTTTAGCTGTGAATGTCTGTTTCTGCTTCCATCAGCTACTGGATGAAGGCTCTAGGATGGCATCTAAGGCAGTCATCAATTTCATTATCAGAGATGGGTATTTAAGGTAGCCTCTCCACTATTGCTTAGATTGTTAGTTGGGGTCATCCTTGTAGATCTCTGGATATTTCCCTAGTGCCAAATTTCTCTTTAAACCTATAATGGCTCCCTCTATTATGATATCTCTTTTCTTGCTCTCCTCTATTCTCTTCTGATTCAATCTTCCTGCTCCCTCATGTCCTCCTCTCTCCTCCTTTTCTCCCTTTCTCTTTCTCCTAACTCCCTTTCCCCTTCCCCTATGCTCCCATTTTGCTCAGGAGATCTTGTTCCTTTCCCCTTCTCTGGGGGACCACGTATGTCTCACTTAGGGTCCTTCCTTGTTTCCCAGCTTCTCTGGTGGTGACATCGACTGTTTTCAAAAATTCTTAACTTAAGTATCTCAGACAAGGACCTTTAGTATCAGTTTGCTTAAATTTATAAGATTAAAACTGTGATGAAGCCTATAAGTGTTATCAACTATGAAAAAAGTATTACTGGAGAAAAACTACTTGCAATAGATGAACTCTATCATGTTAATCATCAATAAAACCTTTTCATACACACACAAGAGAGAGAGAGAGAGAGAAAAGAAAGAAACAGTATAGGAAAAAGAAAATGTTGTCTACCCTGTAAACTCTCACCTCTGAATCCCCATGCTCTATCTTACAATTTTCTCATTGACTACATGTTTCACCTTCATGGCAGCTCCATCAATTGGACTGATTTTGTGATTTCCATTTTGCTAAAAGAAATTTAAGTATAAAATAATGTTAATAAAGTACATTTCCTCCTTAGCCATTTTTATTCAATTTTGGGAGAGTACTTTGGAATCTTATGACATCCATTTTGAAACTTGGACAATTTCCAGGACTTCCGATTTTACTCATGATGTCAGAAAACATTAATACATAATTTTTAGATGGTGTTAACACAGTTTTAAAGTGAATAAAGTACTGGTATTTTATATACCTTTGTAATTCTGAATTTGGCTGAGTGTTTTTAGAATTAAAATTCCTTTCTATTGTGATACAATTAATTCTGTGTGGATATACTAAAGAATGAAGTCCTGTGTATAAAACCTTTTGTATGACTTTTTTTTAACCTTTGCAAATCTGTTAAAGAAGACTTAAAACCCTACTGGAACAGAGGCTACGATTCAGTTAAATTTGGTCTCAGAACAGAGAGGTTCTTAGTGTCAGTACATCTTACACACTGTAACATCATCCAAATAGTGTAAATATAGGAGGAGGATGAAGTGTTTGCCCCTGGTGTATACCAAGGCTAGTCTCTTCTCTCCAAAGCATGTGGTTTTCAGCACCATTGAGAGCTCATCCCTCCCCCACCTGCTCTTTTCTGACTGTTCTGATGTGTCTCCTTAACTCTTCCTGTTCCCTCATGGTGTATCCTCACATGCTATTCCCTCCACCTCAACCACTCAGACACCCAGGAGCTCAACAACCAATTCTTCATGGGTTAATTTAACATCCCTTCGAAAAGTTCAATTTGCATATCTTACTATGAGTTTGCATTTTATTTTATTCAACGTGTGACATGAGCTTAAAAGTGTACCCTTTCTCTCCAGGTTAATATGCAGTTTCAAATGCATCAGAAAATCTTTTCTCAGCCTGTCAGTTTACCATGTGAATTTATCATAGTCATAAATGCTTAATATATTCCCCACTGTGCAGTATTCAGACTGATAGCCACTAACATAGCCATAACTACATTATAATATATTATAAGTATCATTTGGAAGATCCTGACTTTAGGATGCTGGGGTGAATCCTTATCATTGTTTTCATTTCATGATCAACTTTGTAAAATTTGCAAATGTGTAGATTTCTAAGTCTCACTGTTTAAACCATAAGTGGATATAGCAATAGGTCTGCGCTATGTGGTTAAAAAAATTAGACTAGAATAGGGAACAGAAAATAGTCAACATATTCTATGACTCAGAATATCCTGATTTTCAGTGATAGACAGACACCTCAGTGAATATTTCTTGCATATCTCTCACAACACGAACCACACTCCTGATAAAATTCAGTGCATAATACTTCAAATATCCAGATTTATCTGACTTTATGTTTAAGTCACACATTAAGGTAAGACCTCCTTTCTTTAATATAGAACAAACCAATGGAGTTTTAGCATTAAAATACCTGGCAATAAAATGTACTTTAGCTCTGAAAGGTATACACCTCAGCTTGAGCATTCACACATTTTGTAGTTTGTATCTCAGTAAGCAGTAGTTTTCTATGTAAATAAGCCATAGTGTATATCCATTAGAACCTATGAGGAATCTATCAACACACTAATTTAAATATCACTATATGCAGAATTTTATCATAAGCTATTTTTCTATGTAATTAACCTACAGATGCAAAATCTTAAAATTCCAGATGGAAAGTCTAACTTTCAGTTTGAAGGTAAGTTAAATGGTCTAGGAAGATGGCTCAGTGCATAGAGTATGTGCCAAGAAAGAAGAGCAGTAGGGTGCAGATTACCAAAATTCATTTGAAGTCTCATGCAGTAGCATGTCAGTAACCTCAGAGAACCTGCTGTAAGGTAGGAGGCAGAAACAGAAGACTCCTTAGGCATAGGCATTCACAGGGCACCTAGCCTGGCATAGAAAACTGTACCCCACAAGGGAGCTGGCCTCAAAAAGGAGAAAGCCAAAGACAGACACCTAATGGTGGCCTCTGACGTCCACACATGTGTTACAGTACCTATATCACACTCAGATACATGAATATACACAGACAGACAGACAGACAGACAGACAGACAGACACACACACACACACACACACACACACACACACACACACACACACACACACGGAGAGACAAACAGAGACATTTTAAAGATAAAGATTAGTCAACTTAGTTTCACACCACTAGTTAATAATATCCTCACTTCAAACCTGCATCTCTTGATGCTCAAGTTGGAGATATACTTTGGTACTAATATTATAATCATCTTAATGTGTATCTGTTCTATAGAATACTACTGACTTTTGGTCAAAGTTCTTCAACAACCAAGAACTTAGGCAATCTTTAAAGTTCTTTCAAGAACCTAATAAACAGGCTGCCTTTCATCTTCCTATCACATGCACCCACAGCGGCTTTGAAGTCATCGTAATACTCAAAAGCCGGTTTGTTCCCACAAATTAGGATTTGTGTGATTCATTTTACCTTTGTGCATCATTTTCTGCACAGAGGGGGAAATGCATTTTGCCCAAGCCTCACAACATAATAATAAATTTATAAAAATCCAAAAGTGCCAGAAAGGTTTTCCTAAGCCTTCAGCTAAGATTCTACATTACTGAAAAGGCCCAAGCCAGATTCTCTTCCTTTGTAGCCTTTAATTTAATTACTAGCATGCATAATTTATACACTACCCATTTACAAGTGCTTCCACGTAGAGTTTATAGCCTCAGCCAGGCAGCTCCCAGTAATTTTGACAGCCTCTTCACTTTGTAGGCAGCTTAGCTGGACAGCCTTGATGAAATATATCCAGGCACTACAGAGCTCTGAGAATAGTGGTACTAAGGCCAGAGGACTTTGCAGGAAGGGTCACGGCTCTCATGTGGGGCTCTGACTCCTGGACCCATGTGTTAACTACTCAACTTGGCATTACCTGAATTCTACCGTGGTGGCACCAAATCTCCCTATGTAGAAACTGAAGTGCTGCAGAAACTCCACAGGGATGTACAGCTGGGGAAAGTGACTGATCCACTTCCCTGATGAGCCACAAGCATCTCTGTACATGGTGAGGAGAGTGAGGGGCTGATCCAGGGCCTCTTCTGTAAGACGTTTCTGTGTGGGGAAGGCTACTTTGATGTCAAGGATGAGATGACTAAGAAGCCTACCATTGTCCAGTTCTACACAAAGTTCTATTTGGCAGGAGTTGACATCAGTCTCCTATGTGCCTAAGCCTCGAATAATATTTTTGTAACAATATTTCCTTAAGGCAGGCTTTGGTTTCAAGCAAGTTCTAATTCATGATCTTTATGGAATGAGAAAAGTTTCCACAGAAGTTAATAACACTCACTGTTCTGTCAGAGATATCAGATCAGGTGGCTCATACCTACCTGTGATTCCAGCTCCTGGGAGATCTGATGCCTCTGGCCTTCAGAGGCAGCTGCTGTTCTAAAGTGCACATATGCCCTTCCATGGACACATGTCCATGATTTAAATTATCTTTGAATCAAAATAAATAAATCAATGCTTTCCCTACAAGCCAGCTTCTGTCAATATATTCTACAACCCCCCATTATCTCTTCATAGGTATCAAGTCTTAGACTCTCTTACAGAACAGAGATTAAAGAGATGTGGGGATTACAAGAGTCTCATTGATTTGATCTTTGATGGATGACATGTCTTTGTTGCCCAATGCACTGGTTAAATTATTTATACTCAGTAGTTAAAGTCTGCAGGCAGGGCTAAGGGAACAGACATACATTCACAACTGTCCTCTGAATGAAATAAGACCAAATGCTTCTGAAACAGAATTCCAGGTTGGGGGTGGAGAAGCATATGAGGTAAGTCAGTGAATAGGTTCTAGCAGAGAATCATGAACAATAAGAAGAGACTCCAGTAGTGAGTCTATTATTATATTTTGGCTGTTGTAACCAAAGCAGGTGGTGACGGAAATCATTCCACTCATACAAGCTTCTGCAGCTGTGGAGCAGACATTATTCACATTCTATGGGGTTCAGCTCATGAGGCCCATTCTACAGATCTTTGTGGACTGGAGACACACGAGGCAGGGAACAAGCCCATAGTGGACCCCAGCTTTAGTTCATTGCATATGTATCTACCGAATGTCTTCTTCCAAGGGTGATGAAGTAAAAATATATTATCATCGCTGTTGAGTTGGAACAGGTTCCTTTGAAGCTGGACCCATTTTACAAATCTAGGCAATTAATTTAGAAATATACAGGATGGTGCACCATGCTATAAAATTCTCTTGTCTTGCAGGAGGTAAAACTGATGTCAAAGAGGGCAGGCATCTTGCTAACACCACACTGCTGCCTGACAAAGCTCCAGTGAGTCCCATGTCCTTGCCAAGTCTGACGTTTCCAGATCATTTTTGTCATTTTCACTAATATTATCTTTTTTCTCTCTTTCTCATATATAATGTTATAATAGCTTCACTAGCCATTCTTGGTCCATGGACTGATCCACTACTGGTTTAATGGTTTTGCAAATTTCTTCTCACTCATTTTGTTTGTCTGTTTTAGCTGAGGCTAACCATAAATTGGGGCTTTCCCTCCTGCACCTGCAGTGTGGAGATTGCAGGCACTCACCGGCAAGCCTAACTTCACAATTGTTCCTTTATAACAAACCATGTCCTTTTATATTCTGACTGAATCTTATATTAGCAACTCAGTCCTTGTTCATTTCCAGCTGTGGTCTCAGCTGACTGGATGCTCAGGCTTGCCCTTTCTACCCAGCATCTTTAGAGCATCATAAGGTGCAAACCCTACAATATAGTTTTCATCAAATGTGTCAGTGTCACGCTGTCATAAAGCCATCATAGGTTGGGGGGAATGTCTGGAAGCAAAGATTTAAAGTGCACTCGGGCAAACAGATATAACTCCTGGGACCTCACAGGACTGGTTGCAATTTTGGAGACTCAGAATGCTTTCTGTTGTGACCTCCTGGTGGGAGACTCCCAGGAGGCTGACCACAACCTTAGCAGAACTTCAGAGCAACCTCTGGGGTGAGCACAGGGCAGATGGGCAGGCCTTTCCCTTGCACCTGCATGGTTTCCCTGAATCTGTGGCTACATAGACATATGTCCCTCTCAGGTACATTTGTCTGTGTGAATAAGCCTGCCACAGGTCATGTTTCCCTCTACTGGACTGTACTTCTGGCTGAAAAGCAAACCATGATAGGATAGTAAGGGTCCATTTATGTCACAAAGGCAAGAAAAAGATCCCCAAGCATAGTCACTCAAAATAAATATTCAAGTTCTGTGGCTTGAAGGTCTCTGCTCACTATAGGACAGACAAACACAGGGTTTTATTAAAAGAAGGCACATTGCTGGATAAAAAAAAGGTATGTCCAAAGAATCCATGGGACATGATAAGAAATGAATAGTCTGAGTTCATGCCTCCTTAGATATTCTCACTGAGTCTCTTAACCCCCATTCCTGGGGCTCAAATATAACTTAATAGAGATAATTCAGGAAAAGACAGGTAAAACTGAGGGGCATTTGAAGGGTGGTATGGAAACATAGTGCAGTGGAAACTTCCTAAAATATATGAAGGTGATCCTAAACAAAACAAATAATGAGGAAGACAGAGTCCCAAGTGGCTATCTCTTGTCACCAAACAAAGCATCCATTACAAAGACAGAGTTAACAAACAATTGAGTTGTTGGCCAAAGGAGTCCCATGGGACTCCCCCAAACAACCCAGACTGTTGCCAAGACAATAGGTTACTCTCCACAAACTGACAGTAGGGCCCCATTGCTGAAGACAATACTTACACAACACATTGAACATGAAGAGGTCAAGTTGGAGCCTACATAGAACCTTCTTCACCCCTATATTCTAGTGTATTTAGTATAAGAAAGTACTCTGCATACTATCAAAACAGAAACATAAACACCTACCCAGCTACAAAACCTTCAATCTGAAATGCTGTCCTGCTTGCACAATATACTGGGGCAATGCTGGCACAAAGCTTGTGGGAGTAACTAATCAATAACTGCTTTCTTTTAGAGCCTACTCCAGGAGATGGAACTTATACCCAGAACTGCTTGGGTGAGCAAGAACCAGAGACTAGATAGACCTAAGGTAAAACCAAGTATGAGTGGTCCTTAAAAAAAAATAAAATGTCACTTGGGAGGCAGAGGTAGGAGGATCTATGTGAGTTGGAGGCCAGCCTGGTCTACAGAGTGAGTGCCAGGACAGGCGCCAAAGCTACATAAAGAAACCCTGTCTCAAAAAACAAACAAACAAACAAAAAACTGTTAACAATATTGTAGTAACAAAATCATAATGATAAAATGACTCATAAAGATATTCTGCTATATTCTAGTTCAGTGCCTTATTCAGCCAGTCAAGGGACCCACAGTCAGACATCACATACACAGAAAGACATTAGGACACACAGCTCTAAATGGGATGTGTCTACCAAGTCACATCTGAGCTCAGGGAACCCCAAAGAAGAGAAGGGGCAGGAAGAGAATAAGGGCCAAAGGACACTAGGAGAACAAGGCCCTCTAAATCAACTGAGCAAAGGCAAAGTTCATATCTGCACTGGGTCATATATATATATATATATATATATATATATATAGTACATATGTATGCATATATATGTGTGTGTGTGTGTGTGTGTGTGTGTGTGTGTATCTTTCTCGTTAGTGTTTTTATAGGACTCCTGAGATGTGAGCAAGCGGGTCTCTGATTCTTGTGCCTTCTCTCGGGCTCTTTTCCTTTTGTTGGATTGCCTTGTCAAACTTCAATGTGATGTTTTATGCTTAATCTTACAGTGTGTTTTATTTTGTTATGTTTTGTTGTTCTTAGAGGCCTTTTTTTTTTCTAATGAGAGACAAAAATGCAGTGAATCCTGGTGGGAGGTGAGGGGAGAAGCAACTAAGAGGAGTAGAGGGAAGGAAAAACTAATCAGGATGTATTAAATAGAAAAGAATCTACTATCAATCAAAGAGGAAAATGGCCATTTACATATCACTTTCATATTAATTGTTTCAATTAATGCTTAAATTGGGAAGGGGATCATAATACATTTATTTAAATCTCTTGTTAACTTACAGTATTAACATAATAAAATGCAGCTGATCTAACAAAGCTAAGTAACTTTTTCCCCATTTTTTAATTTAAATTAGAAACAAGATTGTTTTACATGTCAATCCCAGTTCCCTCCCTTTCTGCTCCCCAGGGTCAGTAAGGCCTTCCATAGGGGGTCCTCAGAGTCATATCCTCTGGGATAGGGCCTAACCCCCCTCCTGCCCCCCCCCCCCGTGTCTAGGCTGAGGGAGTATCCTTCTATGTGGAATGGGCTCCCAAAGACAACACCTATGCTAGGGATAAGTACTGATCTACTACAGAAAGCCCCATGATTTCCAAGGCCTCCTCACTGACACCCAGGTTCCTGGGGTCTGGATCAGTCCCATGCTGGTTTCCCAGCTATCAGTCTAGGAACCAAGAGCTCCCCCTTTGTTCAGGTAAGCTGTTTCTGTAGTTTTCACCAGCCTGGTCTGGACCCCTTTGCTCATCACTCCTTCTCTGCAACTGGATTCCAGTTCAGTTCAGTGATTAGTTGTGGGTGTCTGCTTCCACTTTGACCAGCTGCTGGATGAAGGCTATAAGGTGGCATAAATCAGTCATCAATCTCATTATGGGGGGGCGGTATTTAAGGTAGCCTCTCCTCTGTTCCTCTGTTGCTTAGATTGTTAGTTGGTGTCATCTTTGTAGGCTAAGTAACTTTTAAAGAAAACTTACGTTTGACAGTTTCATGAATTCACACAATTCATGTTGGCATCTGTCTAGACCATGCACCCTCAGCTGTGTGTTATAAAGATAGTCCTTGCTGCTCAGTGCTGAGCATGAAGAGGACCTGAGTCACAACAGGGACCTACTGTGACTCATGTGATTTGTGTCATGTCCCCTGAGGGTGTGTTCATGGGGACTGAATCTGGAGCAACCTTCTTCAGGCTCCACAGCAGTCTAAGGGAATATGTCTCCAACCACACTAGAATGGAAGTCTTCCATCAAAGAATTATGCTTTCTCATTAAGGAAAGTTAGTTTCCCTCCAGTCTAGAGAGTACCTTTAGTCACATGCAAATGATTCAACTTTCACACATCCGACAGTCTTCTCCTGTAACTAAGCACAGTACAGCTATGTGTTCAATGACTTACAGGGATCATGTTGAGGTGGAAATGTGCTTTGGCACACCATTATCGCCAACAAAAATCTTGGTTTGTGAATAATGTTATAGTCAGGCTGAGGGCAGGTTGACAAACACATCAAAGACAAATAACTTGGAGAACCATGAAGAGGAACATAGGGCTTGCTGGAGCTTTTAAAAACCATTATAGGAGACCTTAGGCTTTTATTATCAAATGTCTCAGACACTGGCACAAGGCCAGTCCATCTCTCACCAAAAACTCCTGCAATTAAACTGACTAATAAGAATGATGTTAACACAAACTCGCCTATGCTTTCATGTTGACAAAAGATCTTCATATCTCCAGTTAATGAAGGCTTAAAAAAAAGAAAGAAAGAAAGAAAAAGAAAGAAAGAAAGAAAGAAAGAAAGAAAGAAAGAAAGAAAGAAAGAAAGAAAGAAAAAGGAAGGGCAAATTAATCCAATTACCTTGTTTTTTCTTCTGTTATTCCAAAGAAAAAGTGTGTTTCTTCACCATTCACATTTAGCACATTTCCCTAATTAATGCAATTTGATAAAATGAAACAAATTCATGATGTCATTAGCCAAGTTCTGCCTAATGAAGTCAGTTCTATGAAACATTAACTGCAGAACAAGATCCATTTCTGCAACGGGGGGAGGCACATCCATCATCGAAGCACACTTCTGCTTTGGAAGCACAAATCAGGAAGCCTTATCACCACAATCATCGTGTCTTGATAAATCAACATAAATTAGCATTTTGATGAATGCAGCCATTAAACCCAGGCTGAGATTGGAGGACCCTACTGCTTGGTACTTCTTCCCAGGAGGGTGAGAAACTAGAATGGAATGCTGTCCTTTTACCTCTTAAAATTGAATTTATCTCAGGGTGTTTGACAATAGCCATCAATATACTTCAAATTATGGGTGTGTGTAGATTCATCTGTGTAGTGTTCCTCAAAAGAGGACAAAAGAGAGGAGATTTGCTAAAATTTACACAAAATTTACAAATACTTTTGTGTGGGTACTATAGTCAATTTCTTGTACAACATTTCACTTTTATTTGTTTTTTTGTTTTGTTTTGTTTTGTTTTGTTTTACTTTTGGTTTGTCCAGACAGAGTCTTGTGTATCCCAGGCTGGCCTGGCCTAAGCTTTCTGTGTAGCTAAGGATGGCCTTGAATTCCTGATCTTCCTGTTTCCCTCTCCCAAGTGCTTGAAATGCAAGTGTGCTCCATTCTTTCTGAATCCTTGCAGCACTTTCTATATTCATACTAGTATACACATCCCATATGCATGAGTGCATGCTCCTGGGAGCTAAGGAAGTAGACCTTAGATACTTCAAAACATTCTCCACCCAAAGACAAGGAAAGTCTACTACATGCTTTCTTTTTCTCTCTCATGGCAGAATGGACACCATACTCAAATATGTCTGTCTCTTCCTTCCTTTACATTTCATGTTTGTTGTTTTGCCTGCATGACTGATTTTAGTTTATTGGCCAATAATTTAAGTTTTTATTATAAAATTCCTAATTACTACGTCCTAAATTCTCAACTATTGCTATTATTTTTCAGCTGAAGGGTATGAAAACACTCTTGGACCATCTCTGTCTCCTTGGGCCCCCTAATGGCTTCTGGAAGTTTCTAGGAGTTTATCTGATCCTGGTTGATCCCAAAAGCCTTGAGAAATACTGTTCAATTACTTTTCAAAATTTTGAGAGTTGCATATTTTTTTATCTGATTGTACTATTTCTTTTCTTTTCTATTATTATGTCAGGCTGTAGGGAAAGAAGATACAGAAACAAAGTACTGTGCTCATTACATTAAATAAAAATTCTGACCACATTACATAAGAATATTGACCCAGTAAAACTCTCATTTTAACATCTAGCACTTGGATCAGTAAATGAGAAGCATGGTAGCACAAAGCCTTCATGTTAGAAAGGGGCCAGCTTGATGCATCATTTTCAGTATGGTTCTTTGCCCTTGGTGTTGCTTTAACCGCAGATCCCACTGGTTAGTTTCTCTACTGTGAATCATCATCAGTCCCACTGCTCTTCAGTAAATGTAGAAGGAAGAGTGTTACTAAGAACACCTCAAAATTATAGCTCATACAGTTACAGTCCACCCATTGAGAGAAGAGTACTTAGAAACATCATTTTTAATTTTGCACATAGTGTTTGTCTTTCTTACCCCCTACTTCATTTCTACATTAAGTTGAGTCAGTTTAATGCTATTGATATTTATATTATACCTCATGTTATTAACTTTAAGGTGCTAGCTTTGAGTCCTAGCCAACTTGATATATGTTAACCTCCATATCCCTTTGGAAGGTCCCCAGCACCCATGTGCCTCAGTTTCCCCGTGTGTGCTTTAGCACAAAGATTCAGAGACATGGAGGTTCTCCAGGCTGACCATTTATATTGTTTGCCTTAATGTCCCAACTATTCATCTCTCTAAAAAAAGTTCCAGCAAGAGGAGGTAAAGATATATTTTAAGGATATATTCACAATACTGAAAGGGAAAATGACTAATAAGGTGTGTCATTTGAGACTTTCTCCATTCTCCCACAAGAAATTAGCAACAGAGGCAACCATTGTATCAAGCATCATGGAGATGTGTATTTGAGGGATTCTGTGGTCCCTGTGGTGATTGCTGTGGTGAGAGAGGGTTAGCTTCCAATGCCCATTTTATACTTTTCCTTTCATGTCTGCACACAGCCACCATCACTGTGCTTTCTAGGACTGTTGCTTATAGGCAAAGTCATCTTGGCTAATTTCTATCCAGGCTGACAGGAACAGAATGGAAGACATGTGGTGGTCACCCCTGCTCTTTGCTGTAGAAGGAAGTTTCTATCCCACCTGGTCTGGCATAAATACACAGAGACTTATAATAATGATAAACTCTCTAGCTGATAGTTGAGGCTTATTATTGGCTACCTCTCTCTTAATTATTCATCCATCCCTAATGCTGAGCCTCCCTGGGACACCCTGATCAAGCAGAAGCAATACATTATATAGTAAGAGAAGGAAACAATGCATCTTATTTTCACACACGAACCCTACATTGTTGTGATCATTGGACAAGTATTCTTCAAAGGAAGAGAGTCAGCCTTTTCCACCACCTACATAAACATGAGGAAGTCATGTAGACCCTTTCATGAATGAAGATTGCAAGATAGACATGGGGCAGTTAGCCAATGTGGATTATTGAGTTACCAATGACAGATGCTTACTGTACAGATAGTAAGAAATAGATCCCTTCATTACACTGCTCAATAAATACATTCTGATAAGAATAAATGAAAAATGTAAAATTGAAAAATACCGATCATTACATAAGCAAGTTTAAATACAAAAGAATTTCTTGAACAAGGAAAGTAGCAAAAGCATAGATGACATTTAAGCCGCAAAATTCTTGACAAAATAAAGGTAAATATTATTCATATTTATCTTGATAGGTAAGTTGGGAACATATCAAAGTACTTAGATTAGGGGTGATTTTCTTTAATTATTTAATTTAATCTTAATCATTTCAAAATGCATAATAAAAATGACATTTATTGTAATAATGGAAACATTTAAAGTCTTTAGCTTTTCCCTTATCATTTGAGTACATTGAAATCATCAATACACATATATATGATGTGATGCATCTTTATTAAATATGATATCTGATACCATCTATTCAGATCTTTATTTTTACATAGAAAGGTTTAGTTCATGATTCCCTGTCTAGGCTGTTTCCCATGCTGTTTGCCTATATCAGACAATTTACTGAGTCTATTAGTCATATTTCCACCCATTCTCATTGGCTATTTCTATACAACAAAGGATTTAGAAAACTAAGTCCATGAGTATTTTCAAGGCAGAGTTTGACATCTTCAAATCAGTGAGCAGAGTCATGTTGCCATTCAATTCCCAGAGAACTCAAGTCCAACTCAAACAGGGTAACCCTGGGGCTCTGCCTTTAATGTTCATGTTTCACTGTTTTTATGCTTTTGCACTGGTATGATGTAAAGAGTCTAGGGATGTAAAGTGTGTTCATTCTTCTTTTTTCATAGGAGGCATTCTTCCTAGATGTTAGTCACTGCTAAGTGTTCCCTGATGCATATCTTAGAAAGAATGGCCTAGGTCTTGAGACCCTGTTTGTTCATTTAGTGTGACTATGTTATGTGCAATGATATGTAGATAAAGACTTTTTTTATAAATGAAAATGCATTTCATGGTTTTATTAAGGAAGTTAAAGGTTAATTGCAAGAATATGCTAAGCACAAAGTAAACTTTGAAGAATTATGTTAATTGTTTGAGGTTATGCTAGTGTCTATTAGGGTCTCATTAACACTGCATTAAAATCATGGTAGAACACATTTTAATTCCAAGTAAAGAAGGAAATAACTTGTTAATGGCTTAAAAATCAATTATATTTCAAATATTGACTGACTTGTGAAATTTTGTGGTTTCAACTTTATAAATGTTTGCACTATTATTCAAAACCTTCAAGATACCTGTGTATGTGGGTTCTTGTGCATTCATATACACAGCACAACTATTTATATAGATCTTTGAAAACAAAACATTTCAAAATGAAACTTCCTGATGGGTCTAAAGGATTTAACAGAAAAGCTTCACTTAGAAGTTTGTGCTTTACATGCCTACAAAGCACAAGTTTCCGGTATTAAACTCATAATTAAGATATTTTAAAATCAGATAAAACACACACACAAAGGGTTTTATATCAAATAATAAACTTAGAATCTTGAACACTAATTGCTCAAATATTTTTGGTTCCATGATGTGTTCTTCCAAGTGGTCTGTTATTTTTATTTTCTATGTGCTTACTTTTTCTGTTTATTCAGATACAATCCACACACCATAAATTCACTGTTTTTCGTAATACAGTATAATCCACACACACAAATGTCTCCAAAATCATCAGCATCTTGTTCATGGAACTCGGTCTGCATGTTTACCTGATGCTGTATTGTTCTCTAAGTGGTTTATAATATTTTCTCACTTTTCTTTTTTCACTGTTTTCTCAGTCCTTCCTCAGATTGGGTAATTTCAACAGACCTATCCCAAGGTAAGTTCTTTCTCAAATTTGCTGAGCTTCGAAGCAAAATGTTTTGTTTTAGACATAGTTACAAAATATAATATATACTCTCTGTCCCTGAGTGAGCATTTTACCTTTGATTAGATACTACTTTCATGAATTTATTAGTCATTTACAGATAACCATTGTTCATTCTAAATATTAAAATGTGTTACATAAAGTCTTCTTCCAGCAAATCTTTAGTTCCTGTGGTTGTATTCCCAAATACACTATTCACCCCAAATACATTATATATATATATATATATATATATATATATATATATATGGACTTATTTAGTTTTATTTTATGTGTGTGAATGCTTGCCTGCATGCACACATGTGGACTGCATGTGTGTCTGGTGACTAAAGAGCTCAGAAGAGGACAACAGACACCCTGAAACTGGATTTAACAGAAGTTTTTCAAGCCAGTGTGGGTTCTGGGAACTGAACCCAAGTTCTCTGCAAGAGCAACAGCACTCTTAACCACTTCCAAGTCATCATCCCAGTTTCTATTTTCCATGGACCAAACATCTTACTTTTCTCCTATATCCTTGCCTCCAAACATTTTAATAAGAATGGTGTTTATAAGTCATAGAAAGTGGCAACCCTAGAAACTGGATCCCCAAGCTTCCTTGTTTATTGGCTTTTGAAGTTTGTGGGTATTACTTTCCTGTGCTAATTCATTGGTCCTGGTATTCTCTGTTAGGTGTGGTCATCAAGGTTCCTGCTCAGTGATATTGCTGATCAGTTCACAATAAACTCAATGCCCAGAACCATAATCAGCCAGAAATTGTTTCTGAGATGAGCACTTGGGGAACATACCTCAACCCTCTGAGAAACAGGATGCCAATCTATGTGTACAGAGCTCCCTGCTCAAACCAGGATGAGAAGCCTACTTGGGCCATTGCTAGCCATAATCACAGACCTTCACATCTTCCTGACTTTGGGGGTGTCCACAGATATATTAGAGATTCTAAAACTCTCTTTGTACACCCCATCTTAGCATCTCATAGCTTTCTTTTGCAAGTTTAACTTTGTTTTTTTATTGGTCACAGAGAACTGTGATTGCAAAGCAATGGCAATAGGTTGTTTTTAACAAATACTTTTGAAGCATACAAGCTGTTTTAATGAATAGGATCAAATTTAGGTCAGATAAATAAAATACCTGCAGGTGAAATTTTTTAAGGATGCTTAAAAATGATGAATTCAATTCACTGGCCAGCCAGTGTAGCAAAAATAGCAGGCCTCTGGTTCAGGCAGGAAGCAATAGAAGACACACAAATGTTCTCCTCAGGCCTCTACATGTGTATAATATACCCACAAACTCTTACATGTTCAACACACACACACACACACACACACACACACACACACACACACACACACACACACACACGACACAAAATTTTAACTATTTACAATTATCTTCCCATTTAGTCTATTCATGTCAGAGTCAATGGCACTTCCCAGATTATGTAAGTATCTCCTGACACTTCATTCCTTGTCCTTGGAGATAGAAAAGGAATTATTTGGGTTTGTATTTCATTTGAAAGTTCAATCCCATTTACTCGGTTTTGGATCATTTCCTTGTTCACTCATAGAATTGGAAATGTTGGCAGGTTGCAGAGAAGGAAACAGGAAGGGTTATGAAACATTATGAGCTTTAGTCCCTGTGGAGCATTTGCTCGAAAAGTGTAGAAAGGGCAGGAATGACTGATAACATGTTACAAGTTCATTAAAACTATTCTAAAGAGGAGATCCGGAGATCCAGGTTGTATTCCCACAACATACATGCTGGCTCCATAGCCATCCGTAAAACAGCTACAGGATATCCAATGCCCTCTTCTGACCTCCACAGGCACCCGGGTACACATGTGGTATACAGATACACAAGCAGGCAAAACACCATCCACATTAAATAAAAATAGAAAGAAATAAAATAAAGAGGGGTGAAATTCTCACCTGCAGAGAGCTTAGTTTCAGGAAGTAAATAACTGAAGATTCAGGAAATACCTGAAATTGACAAGATACACTAGCCCTTTATTCTGCAGGCAAATATAAATAGTAGTAAAGACTGCACAGAGAGATTCCCAGAAAAAGCTGCCTAGAAGAGGCTCAGACCAACTGAGTTACCTGGAAGAAACATTCTCCTACTCATTAAGCTGGCAAGTTGTGTGCAATAGGTTCCAGGCTTCTGTCTTTGTGAAATGTCAAACATACTGGGGTAGGCTCTTGATGGTGCAACTGTCATTGAGCCATTTCTACTTCTTTAAGTAACCCCTCACCCATATTTCAGTAAGTAACCCCAATAAAAATAATTGGTTCATCCAAAAAATGATGAATTCTTTGGAGATGAGGGTGTGAGGAAAACACTAAACCTGGTTTCTTTCTTCTGTGGCAGCTTCATTTCTAGTTCTCACTATGTTGTTTGGGAGTGTTGGTCTGACATCAATCATAAAAGTTGGGGAATGTGGGAGGAGAGATTAGGGAAAGTTAAAATGCTATAAAGCTTACATTTCCTAGAAGTGTAGAGCCATTTTTTAAATGATACATCATTTCTATACTAATTTTCTTAATTCTGAAAAATATTTGTACAGGTTTTGTCTGTATACCCTTTAATTTTATGAATGATATATACATATCATGTGTGTTTTGTTATTCTTTTGTTTAAAAAGAAGAAAAGAGAAATTTCTGAGACAGACATAAGATTATAAGTTTATTATAAGGCCCGGTAGAATGGGGAGACTAAGAAGAGGAACAGGGGTAAATAGCTGACCGCCATGGCCGGTCGCCATAGAGAGACAGCGGGGAAACAGAGAGAGGGGACAGAGAGCAGGAACAGGGGGAGAGAGAGAGAGAGAGGGCAGGGGCCTATCTTTTAAAGGGGTCCTCTGCACCTGCGTACAGACTTCTTTCCCATGGAACCTTGGGCTGACCAGGGTATTGCCTGAGTGGATTCCACCAGGTAACAGGGGCAGGCCAGCATAATGCCTGAACCTTTCATTCCCACCTCTACTTATTATTAAAAAAAGGTGGGTGTTTAGACATGGCAGGTTAAGGAATAAGGGCGTCGACTTCTTAAGACTGCTTCCTGCTGACATGGGGGGCGTTGACCATCTTTGGGGGACCCGAGAAGGTTGGGGTGCTGCCACGTCCTGGGGAAGCTGGTTGTTTCATTGTAGTCCAGGCTGTATGCAACTCCCTGGCGCCTCTTAGACCTGGCAAGATGTTGACAGAGCAGAAGACAAGGTTGAGATTAGAAAAAAAATTTTTCTTAGGTCCTGTCACTTGAGGGGAAGATTGTAAGATGAGGGAGGGGTTCCCGAGGTGTCCCAAGATGAGTGAAGGGAATTTGGGACCAGGGAAAGATTGAATATTACCTGGAGTGAATCTGACCTGTTTGGATCTGATTCAGCTCCCTGGAACTTACAAGAATCCTTAGAGTTTGTGGAAACATAAGTATTAGACACATTAGTAGCATATTCATGTTAGAAGCAACTTGGCTAAAAGCATTACCATTTTAAAACAGACAGATTTTTTTTTGACAATGAAAAGTATCATAATCTTGACCTTGTAGTTATGATCATATAGTGGTATTGTTGAACTTTACTATGAACAGTAGCATGAGAAATAGAGAAATCAGGAACATATTTTATTCTTTTTAATGTCTTAACTCATTTTATCATCATTTAAGCCTTTTTATCCTCAGGCCTTTATAACTACATTCTTAGACTTTCCTATCTTTATATAGATAAACCCTAAAATACCTGTTACTGGAATCTGTTTTGCTTTAAGCCGGCAAGACTATCAGTCGTCAAAAGCATCAGAGTTCTTGAGAAGGATAAGATTTTACCTGAATCAATGATTAAAGAATAACAGAGACTTGCCAGCAGGCTGCATGGACAGCCATCCCCAAGGTGCTCCATCCATAGTAGTGGGCTGCAGGACACCTGCCTTCTTGCTGATAACTTGCGACCTGTGGATTAGAGACTTTGGGAAGACTCGCCTACCGTTGGCCCAAGCAACGCCGGGAAAGTCGATTCCGTTGTCCTCTTGTCCATGGTCTGGAATACTTTGTACCAGTTGAGGTGAAGGGCAGGGTTGCTCATGTCACTGAGATGAAGTTTCTTCAGTGCCCAGTCTTCTCGGAGGAAATGGGGTGGGGCCAGCAGCTGGCCTATCTCTCTGTTACAAAAAGCTTTTTAACAAAACATTTTAAATGCCATATTCTCTAGATCTCTGAGCATTTGAGGGCTGTCTGTTTAGTATCTTAGCAGTTAAGTTTGCCTTTAGTTAGAGAAAAAATACCTTTTTTGTAATAAAAGCTGTACCTTTGTAAACGGCTTACAGGATAAACTGAGTGGTATAAATATTTTGTTAATTTGAATAGACTTTAAATGTTTATCATCATTTAAAGATATATAGCAATTTAGAAATATGAGACTTAATAGTTTAATTTAAGTTGTATATAGAGCTAGATAAGTATAAAGTTAAATTACAGGTACAGAGATAAGCAGGACTGGATAACAGTAAAGGGGGAGTCAGATTGTAATCTCTGATCCGTACATTGTAGCAAACAGACAGGAGATTTAAAGAGACAGAGTAAACAGAGGGTCCTGGAAAGGCACAGTATTTAGTAAACAAGCCATGAACAACAGAGCCAGTGAAAGAAGAAAAAGACAAAAAATAAAATAAGAAGAAAAAGACAAAAATAAAATAAAAAGCAAAAAGATCTGGCAGAAATCAAAAATCTGGCAGACAGGTTTGCTCGATAGGCCGCTGGAGCTGTGCGTGCCTACAGGTAGGTCACATGACCAAAACGGCGGCAACTGTAAGCCGCTTTTGTCTGTTTACCTGCTTGTTGGATGAAACCAGAAAGGTTCCTCTGTGCATTTCCCATGGGTGAGGCAGGTGGAGAACCGGCAAAAAGCTCCTCTACGGATGCACGTCTGCCCGTGGGAGTTGCCAGGGGCCTGGCCCCGAAGGGGACACAGCTGTCCCGAAACCGAAAAAGGACCCAGCAGTCCGAACTGAAAAAAGCAAAAAAGCACCGCTCCTGGAGCGGGATCCCATGCCTGACCTTTAGGAAATGCACCCAACAAGTGAAAGAAATAAAAAGTAAGATGTCAGGTGGCAGTGCTTGCCGGTGGAAGTCATTGAACTGAGTGGGTAGGCCTAAGCCAGGTCACCTGGTTATGACCAAGATGACGGCCCCCAGGTTAGCACACGTGGCCGATGGCGACCCCCGTAAGCACATTCTCAATTGCCAGAAAAGTTTCAAACCAGCAAACAAACAAAATGGAAACCAGCAAATAAAACTCTCAGAGCATCTCAAGCAGACATTGCCAACCAAGAAGAAACAGTCAGAGAAAGAACAAACAGAACAATGAGGGACATTCCCAGGTGAAAGAAAGTTCCCACTGGGAGGCAGAACTCCGCTAATTTACCTATTTGCTGCCAGTAACCGAAAGATCCTGTAAAAGTGTATTTCCCGTGGGCAAGGCCGAAAAATGCATAGATTGCCCTGTCTGAGAGCACCCGGCCCGAAACTGAAAAATGGACCCAGATTGAACAGCGCTGGGTCTGCCCCATGGGAACAGTTTGGGTTTCTTACCGGATTGTAGCGAATAGGCAGATCAGTGAGTTCCAGAAATACTTAGTTGGAAAATCGGCAAGTTGAATTCCGGCATCTCAGGCTGCTGCAGGCAGGAGGGAATACCAGGAAAAGCGGAGATGAAAGTGGGTTGTAAGGTTGCCCTTGCCTAACACGCGCCCACCAGCGGGTCTCGAGAAGGTATAAGGGCAGAGCCTTTCCACGTCCGGGCGCCAAATGTTATTCTTTTGTTTAAAAAGAAGAAAAGAGAAATTTCTGAGACAGACATAAGATTATAAGTTTATTATAAGGCCCGGTAGAATGGGGAGGCTAAGAAGAGGAACAGGGGTAAATGGCTGACCGCCATGGCCGGTCGCCATAGAGAGACAGCGGGGAAACAGAGAGAGGGGACAGAGAGCAGGAACAGGGGGAGAGAGAGAGAGAGAGGGCAGGGGCCTATCTTTTAAAGGGGTCCTCTGCACCTGCGTACAGACTTCTTTCCCATGGAACCTTGGGCTGACCAGGGTATTGCCTGAGTGGATTCCACCAGGTAACAGGGGCAGGCCAGCATAATGCCTGAACCTTTCATGTTTAATTTTGTATATTGAAGTACATGTTTAGTCTAGCAGACATAACTGAGTAAAAACACATCCAACTTTATTCCTTTACCTCTGCTGCCTCAGGTTAACAGCTCTTCTTCAAGTTCAGCATCACCAAACCAGATCAGGCCTTAAATTCATCACAATTCCTTGGAGATATATCTTGGTGGCTCTAACACAGAACTCCAAACCTAAGAGCACACAGAGAGTCTTGGTTATTCTTGGTGGATCACAGAAGAAAAGAAATATAATAAAACTTTATAGAGTAATTTTCAGGGAGTGGGAGAGTGGACTGGATTGATAGAGGGGCTGCAGGTTCGACTGGTCAGTATGAAAGTATGTGCAAAATTGTAAAATTACTAACAACACTGAAAAGTTAAAAACAAGACCGTTAGCCATTGCCCTCCATTGTTCACTTACAATTCAAGTACTTTGGGCCTCTAAAACCCATGAGTGCATTCTTTCTCTCTTTGAGGTACCAGCTCCATGCTGATATGAACTAAACATCTATTGGTTTCTAAGGTTGTGCTTATCTTGAGTTTATCATCCATCCTTCCTCCCTGTTTCCTGGTGCTTCTCCTCTTGCACCCGGTGACTCTGCTACCCAAAATGTGGTCCATAACTGGGTTCTGGTCCAGGGGCTTCAGGCTGTGTGATTTACAGGACAAAAGGACATTCAGAGGGTATACTTAGAAAATGTTAAAGCAATTTGAAATTTGCATATTACCTCAAGGGATAAACTATCAACCTGTTTCATTAATTGAATTATAAATGAAGATATAAATGAGTTCAGAGATCATCCAGAAACTTCAGTGACTCCCACGGAGAAACAGTTATCTATTAGTCATCTTCAAATATATCACATATGAACATTTGGGATGAATATTCACTCATACTCCAGCTTCTGTTTTCACTTATCATTTTTAAATGAATTTATTCATTTATTTTTATCTGTTTATTTATTTTACATTACAGCTGCTGTTTCCTCTCCCCTTTTTTCTCCCCCCACACCCCATCTGTTCTCAGCCCCCCAATACACTCTTCCTCCATTTGTGTTTAGTAAAGGGCAAGTCTTCCATGAGTCTCCACCAAACATGGCATATCAAGTTAAGACTAAGCACCTCCTCATGTATTAAGGCTGATCAAGGCAAGCCAGTATGAGGAGTAGGGTCCCCAAAGCCATTTACTATTATTTTTAATTGAATTGCCCAGCTGTGGTCAATTTATAACTAAATAACATTATTCAATAACAGTGATTAAAATAAAATTTTTCTAAATTCTAATATACATATAAAAATCATACTTCACAAGAATTTGTATTAAGCAAAGATATTTCTTTTATAAATGAACAATAGTCACAAATTATATTATAGAAGTACCACTATAGTACTTCTATGTTCTACTTGTATTCAAATTTATAATCAGTGACATTTAGTAAGTTCAGTTTTATGACCCTAATTAATAATATGTGCTAAAATTATCCTGTGATTTTAAAGATTCCATGGATAATGAAGCAACAAAACCAAAAATAAATTTAGAAACCACACAAGTACCTTCTTAACCAAAAGCATTCATGGAAAAATGTTTAATTAAACCCTGACATAAACAGAGATTTGGTTTTACACTGCTGCACTCATGGTTCTGGTGAAGGAAATATCTCTTTCATTTGCTAAGAATGAGAAGCAATATACAATTGTAAACCATTTGTGAGGGTATGCATCAAAGTCAAAGATGATTGTAAATGAAGGACTGACTGATACACAGTAAAATAATTTGTTTTTGTAAGTTGTTTTTCCATCACACTGTAGTTCATATTATTTAGATGAAACATAAAAATGCATCAAAAATTTAAACAATCCTTTCTTCTTTTTCCCTCTCTCCTTATATATTTCTCCTTTCTTATTTTATTTCTCTTCTTTTTTTTGAGAGTCTCGTGTATACCAAACCGACATAGGACTTGCTTTGGAGCCAGAGATGACCTTGAACTTTGGAGGCACCTGCCTCCACCTCCCCCTAAGAGCTTAGATTACAGATGTGAATCACAGTGCACAGTTTATTATTGTCTCATTCAGAAATGGCAAAGTTATTATTAACTGTCTGCTCTAGGCCTTGTGGGATTTAAATCTGATGTGGTTCGAGAGAATTCTCCAGCTACATATTTTACAATTGAAAGCATAGCCAGCTCTGGACCATGTTCTACAATGAACACAGTTTAAGGATGAATGTCATCCAAGCCTTTTAGAGTGCTGGTGTACTTGTTATGCTAAGGGACAATGTAAGAATCAAAATCAGCATACTGCATTTTTATTGAAAATGTCCTCCTCTGGGGAAAATTTTAAACAAATCTCAGGGAAATTAATAAATCCTATCAAATGAACAGGGCGATATATTAATTTCATAAGTTTGTTGCATACGTGAAACAGTTCCATAGGGCTGGAAAGATGGCTCCACAGTTAAGAATTGTCACAGAGCTTCTCAAGTTCAGCTCCCAATGCCAGTATCAGGTGGCTCATAACCATATGTAACTATAGTTCCAGGAGATCTGATACCCTCTTCTGATCCTCATTTACATCTACACACATGTACATTTACCACCCAAATACATATACTCATACACCTAATAAAAATAAATATTTGGAAAGAAAATAAAACCTATTTCTCATTAGTTTCTGCCCATACCCTGTCTTACTAGAATGTCATTATTTAGGGTCATCTAACATATAATTAGATGATATGAAGAAGTAATCTAAAGGTTATACAAAGAAACGTTTTTAAATAAATTTCTTATGCATTAAAATTACAATATTTTGACAAATAAGACATTTGTCAATCTCATTTTTAATAATTTAAAATTAGGTAAAGTGTCTTGTCTTGATTACTTATCTGGGGTGCTTTTCTCCTTTGGGTAGTCTTACTATATTTCTCTGAGAGGTCGGAATTTGTTTTACATCTTTAATGGCAGAAAGGGCCAATGGTAAATGGTGGATTTGGAGAGTTGAAATTATTAGCATCTTTCAGGATGAGCTCCAGAATTACACAACTTTGAAGTTCCATAAATGTTCCTCAGACCCTTGGCAGGCTACCAGATAGTGAAGACGTCACCTTGCCTCTTACCCATAGGCCTCTCTCTGTTTTGTACATTTTCTTTCAGTAGTGAGCCTCTTAGCTTAAACATGGTGAATATTATCAAGTAATGCTTAGACCTTCTTGGCCGGAAGCTGAGAGTCAGCCTGGGGCCTACTTCCTCCTAAAGTTGACCAGTTCTCTCTGGGTCTCAATGGCTAACCTCTAAAACAACTCTGAGTGGGACAAAGGAGGCCTGGAAAGGGACAGAATCTAGATGGCCATAAGCAAATAGATGAAGCTTCCTATACTAGAAACAAACTACCCTGGAAAGCTTGCTGATACCAGTATTCAGAGAGGAGTGCCACACAGGTGTAAAATAATGGCTCCTTGATGTTTTATTCCAGGATCTTCCTCTGTTTTAAGTATGTTATCCAGCACCTCCCCACTGCCACAATACTTTATTGATTCAGAATATAATTCTATTTTCATTACTAATTTTTTTAATATTTACATGACTTCAAATTGAAGTCTATTGTTGTTACATTCCTAAAGCAATACAAAGAATATAGACAACATTAGCATCACATTTTAACATCATTTTCCCATTTACGTTGGTACATTGCTTATGAGTCTTCTAAAGGCATTAATAGTTCTAAGTAAATATCTTGTGGGGTTATTTTCTTTCTTTCTTTTTTTCTTTTTTTTTTTTTTTTGTTTAACCATAAGCAACATATCAGTTGTAAATACACTCCTGACTTGAGTTCCCTTGGAGTCCTCAAATTCTGAGTCTCTCTGATGTTTCTAATGGGATCTCTGGAGTCTACCTTTATCTTCTTTGTGGGTAGTCAGTTGCAATTGGTTCACTCTTCTTCACGAGGTTTCTACATACACCAGACAGAAGCCTTGTGACAGGCAACTAAACAGCGTCAGTGTGTATACCTATCTTTTAGAGTATGGAACAGGGTGGAGAAACTTCTAGAATAATATACATATGAGAAAAAAACAATAATAAAGCTTGTAGACTTCCTTCTCCCAGCATACCTTGCTGATCTGGAGAACTCAGGTTTTTTTCATGGTTTAGGTATAAACCCATGTTGTCATCTGTCAGAGCTGAAACCCATCACACACTTTCCTCTTCAGCATTTTATTTTTGACTAAAATCTGAACAATGTGTGTTCCCTGTGGTCTTGTTTTAACATTACATTAATTGGGGTAGCCCAGATGGCTCAGAGAGAAAGGGCTGCATGTTTGCGCTATGGGGATCACAGCTCATCAGCACCACCATTTTCTTTTTAATCTGTGAAATTTCATAGACTATGGGAGACAGTCTTCATGTTTAGGTTTGGCTTTTCCCCTGATAAAGTCTTTGGGAATTTAGCAGTTATAGATACACTTTGCTCTTGAGCAAGGGATGGAGTTGGGTAGAGGTAATGTCACATGCAGGCTTAGATTGGGGTCCTTCCTCTGGTTTCTACCTTTTCACCCCTACTTTTCTCTTCCCAGTGATGGCTTTTGTTAGACTGTGAGAAGCCCATCACATTTCTCAGTCTGTAGTTTTGTTCATGGTACATATTCTGTAGGAGTCATACTTTATGCCCCCTTCCCAGATCCACACAATCCTGCATTTTGTTTTCTGTTCCAATTTGAGTATTGATTCTGCTCCCTTTGGCCCATTTCTGCCTGTAAGTCTAAAAGATTCTTCATGAAATACTTATTTCCCCCTTCTGAATATACACTTGAAAATACTCTTGCATGATTGCTTTTGCTTCCTTGGAACTCAGATGTTGTATGTCTGACGGAGCATCTCATGTGTGTGGAAAGAGTAGCCATCCGTGGCAGTCCTGTCTATCACTTTAGCCCAGGTCATGTTTAATAACAGCATTCTGTGAATCTGCAGACTGGACACCAGACACTGCTTTAAATAATTACATTTGATTGTGGATTCTTGTCTTAGGCGATGTCGGGCTCACCATGTGAAGTTGTGTTTTTAACAGACAGAGGAACTGAGGAACTGACCTCGTGAGGCTTTGTAGAAGTGTTAGAATCTTATTTTCTTTTTTCACACCTGCCAGAGCAGCCATTGCCAGTGTAGCTGATGTCTCTGCTCTGTCTTGAGAGGCTGCAATTGTGAAAGTCTCGCTTTCACTTGATAATTACTTCAGCGGGATCTGCTTCTTCCCAGGCGAGCATGGCGATATTTTTCAGTTACCTGTAAGTATATGCCCAGGGGTTAAGAGATTTCCCGTAACAAACCCTATGGCTGTTCATGGACTCATTCCTTACATTTCTTCAACAGTTGATCTTTCCTGCTTATGCACAGCTTCAGGTTCTTCTCAATGTATGTGGCAGACTCTCTTGTGGTGTCAAGAACAGTGTTGATATACTTATCATTGTAGTTTATAGACTGACTCTTCAAGTTACATATTACCCAAACAAAGAGGACCCTGACACTCATTCAGACAAACAGTGGCAAGAATGAATTTAATTTGAGTCAAGTTTAAGTAGTTTTACAACTAAAAATGCATACATCTTTCCTTGCTCGAATTTTCACGTGGAAAAAATGGTGCTTCAGAAACCTGTCTCAAGCCATCAACTTTCAAATTAGTGGTTGCCCCCTTTTAGTTTTGTGTAATTAGGGGAAGTGCTGTTCTTAGTTTCCCTTTATTTCCAGGCCCTGCCAACAGCACAGACCATTGTTATTTTCTGCAGTGTTCTTGGGTTTGTATAAAGCTACAATACAAAAGACAGGTATACAGAAGTCCACTTGTTATTAACCAACACCTCTTGTTGGTCAGACTCTTATCTTTGTTTACTCTACACATCATCTTTATCTGAACCATTGGCAGGAACCAGAAAATATGCTGACAGCAGAGAAAAAGAAGGAGACTAACAGCTAGTGGTTTTTTAAAGCAGGAACTCAAGAAGAATGTTAGTCATGTCATACATGGATTGGAACACAATATTGTGGAATGTGTGAGCATTTTCCAAGTCAAATTTCAATCACTGATATCAAACCCTAACAGAATGGTGTCACTCAGTGAGGTCCTTTAGGCACCATGGCATGATCTAGGAATTATCCCAAGAAAATTCACCAAACTACAGCCCACACAGGACCTCTGCATCCCACAGCAACTATGTCTAGGGAGACATTGACCAGGGTCTGCACATTCCATTTATAGTAGAGAAGATGGGGATGAAGACAGGATGGCTTGCTTAGGAGAGGACACTGCCAGGCTGGCCCAGCAATCTATGAGGAGAGCCAGAAGCAAGGAGGTCCGATTCATGACAGCATCAACAATAACATGGAACCTGGTTAGAACAGTGGGTAATGGTGTGTCTCAGTGCCCCTCTCCCTGCAGTAGCCGAGCAAGGCTGAGATTCCACATGAAGCCACCATGCCCAGCATGGCAGAGGAAGCTGGACTCAGCACTGTTGCTTGGTTGAGACTGTATAACATACTGCTTATGACCCAAATCAGTATTGCAGACACTGAATTTAAGTCACAGTGATAAATTGTCCACATTCCAAAATTGTGAAATGCAGGAAAGATGCCCTCTGCTAATTCAGGATATCTTGTTTATCTCTGAAATGATAACACAACTGGAGTGGCTCCATTCTGAGCTTATGTTTGAATGGACTGCCAATTCATTCGCTCCAGTTATTAAGAGAATGAGTCAATCATGAATGAGATATTGAGAGAATAATTAATATGGAAACATGAAATCAAATGCCTTGGGATTAGCTGAATCAAAGTCATCAAAAGAGCAGAAAATGGCCCAGACTACAGTAACATAATTGACTTTGTTCCTTGACAATTCATTTTCTGAAAAAAAAAAAAAAAAAAAAAAAGAGAGAAAATCTTCAGGGAGTTATTTTCCTGATGTCATGATAGTGAGTTTGACTTCATAGTGTGTGTGTGTGTTGTGTGTGTGTGTGTGTGTGTGTGTGTGTGTGTGTGTGTGTGTGTGTGTGTGTTGTTAGAGAACAATGTTTGACCATGTCTGCTTTTGTCTTCTTACTTTATTGATAGTCACAAAGAGCAGGAATGGCAATGGCCATTGTAGCAGTCATTGTGTTTAGGAAAATGTGCTGCCTACCAATGACAGAGCACTGGGGGAGGACATAATTGAGATGTCAAGTAGTAGAGAAGAAGGAAGAGGAGAGGGAGGGAGGGAACACTGAAAATAGCCAGAGCACAAAGGGAATTCAGGTCTCCTGTCTGTTTTTATGGAAATAGAACCAGCACCCATTTCTGTGTTTTATAATTTACTTTTAATTAGAAATTAAATGCATTTTCCACCTATGATGCTTTGTTGAAATTTGCTTACTTGTATTTTATGTGTATGAGTACTTTGCATGCATGCATGTATGTATGTGCACCATGTATGTGCTATGCTTGTGGAGGCCAGGAGAAGGCATTGGGTACCTTGTAACTAGAGTTACAGAAATTTGTGAGCCACAGTGTGGGTTCTGGCAACTGAACCCGGGTCCTCTGAAAGACCAGCCAGTGCTCTTAACCATTGAACCATCTCTTCAGCCCTTACATGTCATGTTTTAAAACAGATCTTAGCCCAAAGAAGTTGTCATTAGAATGGTAAGTTCATACTACATAAGTAAATTTTAAGCCAAGTTTGAGCATACAAAATTATCACCCAGGTATTTCTCTGTATCTGAAGTTCTTTTTTTAGAGATTGGATAGTGGGTTACCACCTCACTTCATACCCACCCTTCAGTAGTTTTATTGCCCTCCAGTGATTCCTTCTCTAATACTTTGCATTTTTTTATTTAGATGCACATTTCTTACCACTGCCAGTCTCCTTTTTGAAACTATTATCCTTTTAATAAGATACAAACTGAATCCAATTATTTGACCTAAAGCTTATTGTTTTGTTTTGGTGTTGCTGCTGCTGTTATTGGTGTTGTTGTTGTTGTTGTGTGTATGTTTAAGAAAATGCTTATCTACAGTAAAAATAAGAGAAATTACATCCTGGTCATTGAGAAAACAAAATAGTAGGTGTCAGTCCTTAGCAAGTAAGCAAGAGTTCTTCTATTAGTGCCCATGGGCCTAGGAGAGAAGAAAAACAAGTAAAAAAAAAAAGGGCACTGCTGATCTCCAGGACTGAACACACTGCTGAGGAAGAAGCACGGTTCCTCAGGATTTTGCAAAGCCACCTTCAATCTCAAAGGAATATTTCCCATGATCCTGCCTTGAGGTGGTGTGCCAGCATCTTGCCTCAGGAGCTGTCTCTGCCAACCCTGAAGCTGCCCTCCAGAGCTCTGCCTAAACATTACAACTGCAGAGTACCCTTCTCTCAGAAAAAGAGGGCATGCTAGGGATGTAGCTCAATTGATAGAGTGCTTGCTTAGCATGAAAGGAGCCCTGGGGCCCACCCAAACAATGCACAGGGAGATGTTACATGTGTTTATATCTTTGCACTGGATAAGGGGAGGAAAGAATAAGAATTTTACTGTTATCACTACCAATATAACTAATTTAAGGTCAAGCTATACCTCAAAAGAACATATCTGAAAACAGTCAAAAATATGGTTATGGTGGTTGGGAGGTTGGGATGGTGGTATAATGTCTACAGCCTCTGGAATTCAAGGTCAACCTAGTCAGGAAAGAGAACTGCCTAAGTGTCTAAGTGTCATTTGAATTCCTAGGAAGTTTTTGATAGGCAAGATCTCACTCAGGTTTGTGTCCCAGGGGTGACTAGGGAGAACCAGGCCACAGGATACCCTTAGGCACGCCCTGGCTTTGTTCTGCTGTATGTCATCACAGGGCAGGAACCTTCCTATCCTTGTACACAGACCAGGACCAGTTCTGACTGTTTGAGACTTGTTTGGAGCAACACCTTATCTGAGTGAGGCTGAATTTACCAGAATCTTCCTTCTACTCTCTGGAATTTTCCTTCATTTCAGCTTCCTGAGTTGAGTAAATTTTGCAATAAGTCAACATTGGGATGTTATTTAAAAATACATAATTAAAGTCCCACCTAGTAACACATTGTCTGTGTGGTGATTTCAACACTACCTTGACAAAGACATCATGTATTTTAGGAAAGGCTGTAAAATCTATTTAAAATTTAGCTGACTAATTAAGGACTGTGAATTTTAAAGGAAATAATAGGAACAACAAGATAAAACTCAAAGTCCACATAAGTAAATGGAAATAGTTCAATAGTTCAATGATCTCAAGTTGTGAATTCAACATTCAGATGTTAGGTTATATATATATTAGATTGGAGATATATATATATCTCCAATGCAATTTCCAATAAAGCCTCAGCCTGCTGTTCTGTGGACATCAGCATACTGGCACTTACGTTTTAACAAAAAGGCAGAAATCCAGAATAATGAGCACAAAGCTGTAGAAGAAATGCCGAAGGACTGACATTGCTGAATTTGAAGACATGCTACACGACGACATTAATCAAGGCAGTGGGGTGTTGGTGAAAGAATGGATACACAGATCAATGGAACACAAAAGGCAATCTGAAAATAGACCAGTAAAATATCACAGCTGATCTTTGCACAGAAGCACAAAGACAGTCGATCAAGTAAGGAAAGTCTTTTCAATAAATGGTGCTAGAAAAAGGGATGCCCATAGCTTAGAAATGAACCTGAGCAGAGACTCTAAGCAGTTCAGAAAATTAACTACAAATATCAAATAGACCTCTCCCAAAAGGCAAAGTCATAAAATCATTTAAGGAAAAGAAATATAATCAGCCTTGAGGCTGACGATTGATTTTTAGAAGACACACCCAAGACACGATGAGCAGTGAAAAAAAACATGGATGAGTTGGGTTCAAGTTAAATAAAAAAAATGTTTTTGATTTGTGAGAGGCAGGAAATCAAAAGACAAGCCACCAAATGGCAGAAATGTTTCCCAAACATGGAAAAAAATGTTTCTTAAATAGCAAAAAAAAACAAAAAAACAAAACAAAACAAAACAAAAAACAAAACCATAAATCCAATGTAAAGTGGACAATCTAAATCTAAATAGAAAGCTGCCACATTGGCAGATGGCAAAATAGCAGGCAAGACACTCAACAATGTTTGCTATCAAGGAAATGCAAAACATTCAGTTCTGCATCTACTAAAATCTTAAAGATCAAGCTGAGGCTGGTGAGGCTGTTGACCCAAAGGGACACTCTTTGCTGTTCACAATGCTAAATGATGCAGGCACAGCGGGACCCAGCTTGAAAACATCTCGAAAAGCTGGGCATCCTCTGTGCGCACAAAGCAGTGCCTTAATTCTAAGGGACTTGGTGGAGTGCTTTGTGTGTTCATACTCAAAGCAAACCAGTACAGGATGAGGCAACTGTTTTATATATGTTTGTTCCAAAATGCAAGCATCCACAAAGCCCTCCAGTAAATGAAAGAACAAGCAAGCCCTGAGGACTTATTGAATAAATTACTATTTATCAATTAAACAGAACAAGTTGCCAAGACATAGATGACCTCCACATGTGTTTTGATGCAGACCATGGTCTGAAATGCTCTGAACTGGGCAATTGGTTAATAGGTTACTACAGAAAAGATAAACTACAGACAGAAGGAACACAGTCATGGTTACCAGGTACTCTCTCTCTCTCTCTCTCTCTCTCTCTCTCTCTCTCTCTCTCTGTGTGTGTGTGTGTGTGTGTGTGTGTGTGTGTGTGTACAACAGGGGACTTTTGGACAATGGACTACTTGTGAAATTATAGCCTTACTGGTACTGTTGTAGCAGACTGCATAAAAACAAACAGACAAGCAACAACAACAACAAGTATTGTTTCTATCCTAGCTAATTTTTTGTTTGTTTGTTTCATTTGCTGTTTTGGAGACAGAGTTTTGGGCATCCTAGTCTGGCCTCAATCTATGTACTGTGGCTATCTGAAGGTGACTAGTCTTTCTGCTTCCACATCCCAAGAGTTGGGATTATAGCTGTGCACTGCCAAGTTTAGGGAATGTGGTGCCGAGAACCTAAACCACAGCCTCATGTGTGTTTGGTGAGTATTATACCAACTTAGCTACATCAAAAAGACATACTTTGTTCTCATATCCAAATTTGCAGATTCCCTCAGTGTGAATTGGTCACTCTTAATTTTTCAAAAGATGCTTCCAGAAATCTTGAGGAAACCAAGCCAACAAAATTCACTTGGCTGTCTGTGTTCTCTGTCTGTCGGCAGTCTGAATGTTGGCCAAGAGTGGAAAGGTTCAATCACTTCCCCACACCCTAGCCTTTCCTCTCTAATGACTGCCCAAGGGACCCACAGGTTTATTGGATTAATTAATAAGGAAATGAGTGGCTTACATCAGTATATGACAGTTTGAACATTTTATTATTAATGCCCTCAATTTGTCAGCCTATGGAAACCCTTTTATGCTTCCCATTTTAGACCTGATCTTATGTTCTATGAGCCCTAGGAATCTCTAAAAATCTCAGCACTTTACCTCCCTAGCTAACCCTGCAGTGTCAGATCATCCTGTGAGAATTATCATCTAATATGATTTGTACCCATTCCCTCCATACGCAGGGCAGAAATGAGAAACTTGGGCTATGAGAATCCAACCTGTAATTCATAGGCTATTTGCATGCCAGGGTGGCTATGAGTGCATCCTAACACCTTTGTAGATGCAGCATTGTGTTGCAAAGTCAGAAGGTTGGACATGTTGATTGCTGGTCAACATATGGCTGAGTGACATAGAACTATCCAAAGCTGAGACGTACAGCTGGCAGTACACCTGGGGCATGAAGTTTGTGCATCCCTTGCTGTTGGGAGGTCAGTGGAACAGCAGAAATTTGCCTGCCACCTGACAGCCAGGGCAAAGTATTCAGCTGCAAGTATTAAGATCTATGAAGCTTTTAATAGACAATTATGGTGGAGGGTATTAGTAAATAAATAATCAACGACTGTGCCTGATGTTAGTGAAAGTATACCAATACAGGGTTTTCTTGGGTGGTCTCTGGGTCAGCAGCCCCCTTATCATCTGGAAACTTCAAAGCACAGATTATCAGACTAGACCAGGCTGCAAGCAGGGTTAGTTCCTTTTGAAGCCTTTCTCCACAACTTGCCAAAGATCACCAACTCCTTAAGTCCTGATGAGGCCATCCTTCTATGCCTACCTGTGTTATTCACCCAGTTCTTCTGAGGACACCAGTCCCATTTGAAGTGACTGTCCTGATATGCTTACTTTAACAGTTGCTTCTTTAAAGAACACATCCAAACAAGGGTTACATACTAAGACCCAGGTGATATGTAAAAGCTTATGAATTTGGGTACCCAGCTTCAGTGCATACTAATGAAATTAGTTGAAATAATTCTCATAATACACTCTGTACTATTTGAAGGTTGGTGATCATTGAAGATGTACTGTTTCTAAGATCCTTAATTAGACCAGGAAATTGACGGGGGGAAATGCTATACCTACATATATTTGGATTCTGCCTAATAATAAACATGTTTTTTCTTTTCTTGGTCCAATCATTCTTCCTGCATTAATTAAAATCTCAGACATAAAATATCAGAATAAAAGCAATAGAAATGTGTCTATTACATATACAGGAAATAACTATAATGCTGGCCCAGGCTTTACTCCCTAAGACAATGAGCAGGCTCAAAACCATATTGATTTAATTCTAACAAAGATCTTGAATGTATAAAATACATTTATACACCTGACACAGCTCACACTGGACTGAGGTTTAGACTGGAATATCAATCAATTTATAAAGCATAATTTGTTATTATATTTGTGGATGGGACATTGGTTAAATGAGGATTTTTACTAAATTAGTAAACCAGCGGTTCTTCCGTATGCTGGTAAAAAAAATATCAGAACATGATAAACAGCCACGAAGGTGGAAAAGGGACTGTCTCAGGGAGGCTTTGCATTGCAGTTGGAGTCCCAAAATAGGTGTTACTTTAATTTTATTGACATTAATATTATCAGTGTTAGAGATGTAAAAATTCCATAGAGTCTTGAGAATGAGCAAGTTTTATTTCTTGTTGTGCAGCTGTATGGGAATTTATAACAGTGGTAGATGTTTACAGCAGCATTCTTCACCCTGAATTTTTTAAATGACAATTTTATACATGTATAATATATATTTTGATCCAATTCACCTCCATTACTGCCTTATCCTTCCCATTTCCTGTTGACTCTCATTTTTCCCAGCTAGCCCTTTTCCTACATCTTGGCTTCTTTGTGAACCACTAAGTTTAATTAGGATTGTTTGCATGGACATGGGCAATGGGGTATTTAGTAGAGAATGGCCACTTATCAGTGAGTATAAAAATGAGGAAAATAACTCCCTACCCAGCAACCCATTCTTGGCAAGGAGTGGGGCCTCAGGAGCATCTCCCCATCCACGGTGGAATGTTGTGAAGACAACCACAGCTGCTGTGGCTCCAGGGTTACAACAGACCTGGCATGCCCAAAGACTGCTCTTCAGAGCACTCATTCCATCCTCTGACTCTTACATTCTTTCAACCTCTTCTGTGATTTCCTGAGCTATAATGGGGTGATAGAGATGTCCTGCTTAAGGCTAAGTACTCAGCATCATTTCACTGTGGCAGTTTAAATATTGTGAGTCTCAACATCATAAAGCACTGCCAACTGCAGGAAACTTTCCCATGCTTAGTTCCAGAGAAGCACTAGTCTTGAGGCATAATCATAAACATTTTCTTTGCAGCCTAACAAAATATTGTTAGGGATGTGCAGGGAGGGAACCTTTACCCACCACTAGCAGGAGAGTAAAGTGGTATGGCCACTATGGAAATTTGTATGGGGGAGTTTCTCAAAACACTGAAACTAGAACTAATATGACCCAGGTGTGCCACTCCTGGGTGTATGCTCAAAGGATACAAATGCGTACTACAGAAATACTTGCACATTCACTAGCATTGCTTTGCTACTTACAGCAGCTAAGAAATGGGGCCAGTGTGTATATCCAATGGTGGATGAATGGATGAAGAAAATCCAGCACATATACACAATGGTCACTTATGCAAGACTATCATTACTTTGATGCGTTCTTGACCCATGGATTTCATGCTTGCCAGTTCCCGTGTTGACAATTTTCTAGTCCCTTGAAAATCCCTATTTCTATTCCTACATATAGATGGTTGGTAAGTGTGTAATGGTTAGTGATAATTGATAATTTGACACAACCTAGAATTACCTGAGTGCTAGGCCTCCCTCTAAGAATGTCTGTGAGGAGTTGTACCAATTATTTTAACAGATATGGGAACACCCATTCTCAGTGGTCACATTTCTTGGGTGTGGAGTCCTGTAATGAATAAAAAGGAGAAAGTTAGCTGAGTACCAGCATGCATTAATTCAGTGCTCTTGACTGTGACCAGTGCCCTCATTTTCCTGCCACTGTGACCTCCCTGTGCTGGTGGCCTGGAACCTAGGTCCATGAACTGAATATGCCCTTTCTATTTGAAGTTGATTATGTCAGAATATTTTTTCTTAGCAGGAAAGAGAGATAAATGATAAACAGATATATATATATGATAGATAGGTAATAGATAGGTATACAAAGATAGATGGTAGATACATACATATATAAATACATGCATAGCAAGTTTATAGATAGAAAAACAGCCTTAGTTTAGAGACAGATGATAGATATCACATACATATGTGATTTGCATAGCAATAGCTTAGGGAAAGATGATAGATAGATAGATAGGTAGATAGATAGATAGATAGATAGATAGATAGATAGATGATACATGCATATACACATAGACATAGTTGATAGAAAGATGATAGATGATACATTCATACATAAAGAGACATAGCTGATAGATGGATGAATGGACAGATAGATAGATAGATAGATAGATAGATAGATAGATAGATAGATGATAGATAGATAGATAGATAGATAGATAGATAGATGATACATGAATACATACATAGCCATAGTAGATAGATGATAAATAATGAGAAAAGCAGATCATCATGCCCTGGCCTCTGAGAAGTAGATTCAAGACCTCACATTGATACTAAATTATCCAGGATTCTGTTGTCCCTCGTGTAAAATAGTATATTTATACAGCCTCATCACCATTCTTTTGTTTGTTTGTTTGGTTGGTTGGTTGGTTTTTTTTTTTTTTTTTTTTTTTTTGCAGTTTTGTTTTTGGAGACAGGGTTTCTCTGTGTAGCCCTAGCTGTCCTGGAACTAGCTTGGTACACCAGGCTGACCTTGAACTCACAGAGATAAGCCTGCCTCTGCCTCCCAAGTGACAGGATTAAAGGTGTGTGCACCACCACTGTTCAGTTTCATCACCCTTCTTTAAGTCACCATTAGACTATTTGAAATATTTAATTCAATATAAATAGTAAATAAACATTTGTGGCACTGTGCCATTCATGGAATAACAAACACAAGTCCATCTACTTCGTGCCTTTTCTAAGTATCTTTTTCAAATATTCTATTTTAGTTGAACCCACAAATGGAAACCACAGAGCCTGATTCTAACAGTGCTGAGGGCTGGCTGCGTGTTATAGCCTCTGGGCTCTGTTTCTCTGAAGGATACTAACTAGGACATATTATAAAAAAGTTGACTGTCCGTCATTGCTTTGTTAAACTCAAAATACAGTATTTCAAAGGCAGTCTCCCCCGTGTAGCATGGCTTGAATGAATAATTAGCCTTCCAGTGACATATGGATTTCAGTAGTGATTTGGGGGATCACACTCCATCTTTGGCCAGAGTTAGAAGCACCACTACAGTACTCCATAGCTATGAGCTGTGTGTCTGCACACTCTCACGGTTCATATTTGTGACTTTCAACAAGAAAAGAAGTCTATTTCCCACATCTAGAGACTTGTTGTCCATGGTTACACGGTCCTCAGCACCTTTGAAGTTCAGTGTCAGCTGCCTCCCCAGGGCACCCCACCCATGTCTCCAGAGTACAGTGGTAATAGAGAACCCTTACATGTTATGGATATAATACCCATGTTAAATGCAGCCCTTCCCCAAATTTCTGTCATGTTTCTCCTGCAGCGAATACTGCATCAACCTGGGTATAGCTGTCACAGAGAATGAAGAGATGACACAGCGCCATTTCTTAATTGCCACAGAGGTGCTGTCTTTGTCTCTTTTCATTCTACTCATTTTTGCAACAACAAGAACCTACATGCCTGGGCCAGACACACCCTGGGATCTGTGTCTCAGGCCCTGTCCTCACCGCGGGTGTCTTTCCTATGCATATGTTGGACCCCTATCACCACCTTCACCAGGAGTGTCTATCCAAGCATTAGACAGAGTATAGCCAAAGCCATCAGTTCACATATATTTCATTCATATCATTCCTCTCCTCCTCCCTCCTGTATGATGCCACCATCTGACCTTCTTCTACAGCAGCCAAGTGTGCCATCTTGAGTGACATGCTCTGGGTGTTCATGTGAATGCTAAATGCTGCAATGCTCCATGAAGTGTTTCACACATGTCATTTATTTTCATGTTCTGGAATGTTCTACAGCATTTTTCATCTATAAATTCTCTATAAACTCCTGAGCATGTCTCTACATAGTATATCTCAGATAGCTCAGGCAAGCCCAATGGAAACTGATAACTGATAACTTCAGATGAGATTTAGGGTCATCTCACCTTAGCTCCCAGTACCAAACACTATAGATGACTTTTAGAGTCAACATGATCAATGAAAGCATAAGAAAGTGAACCCAAGCTCATACAGTCCCTTGTCATCAATCCACATGTCAACTGCTAGTATCCACTGGCATTGAAGGTTCCAAAGAGGCAGCCCTCTTCATGCTCACAATGTGATAAAGGAGCTTCAGACTTTATGATTGTGCTAGACATGTTGTTAGCTAGACAACTTGTTATTATGTTTCTTAATTTATAGAGAGGGGTATGAGGATTTTCTGCATGGACGTAGCTAACCACCTAAAGTCTTAAAAGAAAGATAAGCTTCACCTGGGAGACAGAATTTGGAAATGGCATATTTTGAAGTCTAACTAGGTGGTTACTATTGTTTACCAGTTCTATGTGCTATTAACCATTAACATACCCAAACAATTGCAGTTGGAAAGTGTTTGAAAGAAATGATCTGTACTAACAGGAACACGAGTTATTCCTAACTATTTCCTAGGTAATATATGCACTATTTACACCTTATTTGCTTTGCACTAGGTATTGAAAGTCATATGGAGATGATTTGGACTATAGAGAAAGGAATGTATAAGCTGCATTCAAATGCATAATTCAAAGGAAATCATAATCTTACAATATGACTAACAATAGGCTTTGAACCATTTTATTACTGCTAATAAGACCTTCTCATGTTGTAGAGATAAAGTTCTAAAAAGATCACACCTCACTTTCTTAATCTATCAGTGGCAATAAGAAGTAAAGCCATTAGCAAGCACCAGACAAAACCAAATCCAATATCATTCCACAGAATGAGTAAAAGATGCTCTACAAAATGTCAAGACTGTACCTAAGTTTCCTGCCTGAAACCCAACCACCCACAAGAAAAAGCTTGGGGAAGAAGGAAGTAGACATTAAAGAAAGTGATGTCACCATGAAGACAGAAGAGTAACTGTGACATATATTTCTTATGTGGGACTATAAGTTGGATCTGGAATAAAACAGGTAGGTTCTAAAAAATAATAAGAGATATATATGGATTCTGCCTTTGGGGATTTTCTGTTTCTAAATTTATTTTAAAGTGACGTAAAATGGGGTCCATCACAAAATGCATGTTTTAAATCAAACTCAGGTTTTCACATGGAAGATATTTCTGCCCAAGAGGGATTTAGGATTTATTCCAACTCCATGAAAATTTTTTCAACTACCTAATCTTTAAAAATCATTCATTACTACTTTATAAGGGAACTGGGTGAGAACACACGCTAAAGTGTGCATGTGGAGGCCAGAGAACACATTAAAAGAGTCAGTTCCCTCTTCCCATGAACTCTGAACTCATGCTGTCAGAGCTGTGTGTTATGTGCTTTACATATTGAGCCATGTTGTATACCCTGTCTTGCTAATTTTTAATTAATCAACAGTTTCCAAAGATGTATCAGTGAAAATTATATTTCAGAAACCTAACCTCAACATATGCAGAAGGTATGGGCTTCATGACTTTAATAAGATATGGCATGGGGCTGAAGAGATGGCTTAGAGGTTAAGAGCACTGGCTGCTCTTCTAGAGGTCCTGAGGTCAATTCCAAGCAACCACATGGTAACTCACATGGAATCTGATTCCCTCTTCTGGTGTAAAGGTGTGCACACAGATCAAGCACTCATATGCACAAATAAATAAATAAATCTTTAAAAAAAATATGGCATATATCATGTCGGTGAAGTATGGTGTAGAACTGACAGACTAGGAAGTCACTCATAGGTCTTTCCAAAATCAGTCACAGAACATATTCTGGAACCATCCATCATCTTTCTGCAATTAGTCACATGATACATTGTAGAATCATCCTTTCTCTGGTCAGTCATGGGACACATTCTAGAACCATCTATCCTCTATCTAGGGTTATTATTAGGAAGCACTCTGGAACCACTCACCTTCCTACAGCGAGTCATGGGATGCATTCTGGAATCCTCTATCTACTTTCCACAGTTAGTCATGAAATAATTCTGGGACCACTAATTCACTTTCTATACTGAGCCATGGGGTCCATTTTGGAACCACCCATCCCCTCCTCTGGTCATTCCTGGCTTGCTCAGCCTGCTTTCTTGTACAACTCAGGAACATCTACCCAGGAATGGAACCACCCCCAAGAGCCAACATCCATCATTAATCATGGAAATGCCATAGAGACTTGTCCACAGACAATATGAATGGAGTTATTTGCTTAATTCATGTTCTTCTTCTCAGATAACTCTATCTTGTGTCAAGTTGACAAAAAAAAAAAAAAAAAAAAAAAAAAAAACAAAGCTGGAATGTGGCAAAGGTGTCAGTGCCCCCAATGTGAATATGGAGAATTTTCACAGGATGACACATGCACATGCATGCATGCCTGTGGTTAATACCGTTGTAAAGAATAACACAGCAATAAACATACATGAGTGTGTCTTCATATTACTGGGGTCTCATATTTACATATTTCATATGTAATAGTAAGTTTCTAAGATGCAGGGTTTCTATACTTTTTCTGAGACATTTCCTTCCATGTTGTCCATATATTAACTTATCAATCCATCTTGTATTTAATAAATTATATTTGTGATCTTTTAAATCTGTAAAAGTTTATCTCTTTCTTAGCCTCACTTGTCTCTCATTGCTCAGCCTACGTCCTTCCACCATTTCACTATGGTTCCTCTCTGTACACTCTCAGTTACTACAACCCTATTTATTGCTCAATCTTCCTTAGCTGATTTCTCTGTTTAACGCTCTGTGGTCAAGTGTTTGCTCCAACAAAGGCCCAGATTTTATGTTTTCATGGCTTGCAGCTTAGCCAGCCTACTGCCCTCTTTCTCTTCTGCCATGCATTCTTGCCCTTTGGAAGTTTACCCTCTTCCACTAGTTATTAAATAATAAGCTTTTCAAGGCTCATTCCAAATTCCATGCTTAAGAATAATCTACCATCTTCTTCCTGGTAGATGCATTAGTGCCATGGCTAGAATCACCACTTAGAATCAATTTACAAAGTGTCTGTCTAATTCATGGCTCCTCCACTGAGTGCTTAATACATGCCAGATAGTCTGGAAGCTGGAAGAGAAAGGAAATGAGACCCTGCCCCTCATCTATTTTTAACTAGTGGTAACAAACTCACTGTAATGTTAGTTTAATTGTCAACTTTTTATAATTCAGAATCACCTTGCATTTTATCACAGGTATTTTATCACAACAAGAGAAACAGAACTAAGAAAAACAGCTACCACCTCCACTATGGTACCTCAAGAGTTTCCATACATACACCAACAAGCACATTTTCAGGAATAAGTCACACATTACAATGATTTCTTGTTCTTTTTATCTTCTTTCTGAATACATTGTAGCCACAGTCTGCAAAGCCCTCTACCTTCTGGTCCAAGCTGAACTGCCCATCACTGCCTTCTTATTCTCTCCTCTTCTTTCCCTCACAGCTCCCTGACCCCCTTCTTCCTTCTCTACTCACTGAGCTATGGTTATATTTTTCCAGTTCCAAAACTAGGCTGCACATTCTCTGTTTTAGATAATTCTCAATGAGTAGTGTCATCTCTCCAGCAATAATCCTAGCAGTCATAATATGCTTAAAGAATTTTCAATCAGATTTCCCATAGTCAATCAGATTTCCTTATACACTTTTTAATTTCATGTTTACTCAATATGTAATTTTCTCATGCTAATTAGCACAGCCATATTGTTACTTCTTGTTGGACATTATGCTTATATACGCATTTCTATCTTTATTATCTCAGATTTATGATGCTAGAAATAATATTTTCATTCACCATCATATCTACATATATTCCCCAGAAGCAACCTACAGCAGTTTGGTAAGGGAATCACTGATGTTTGGAAATACGTGTGAATGAATGAAATGATTAATATTTTGAATTTGGAATTGAGTCTCTAGATCCAGCCTTCTATTTCTAATGTCTATTGTCATAAGTGATGTTAAAGTAAAACATAAACTGCTTCATGACTCTGGCTTCTGTGAGTGTGAGTTTTAAATATTTGATTCCACTCGACCCACCACAAAATATCCCCAAAGCACAACAGTTGAGAGCTCCTGTAGGAGCTACACAGTGGGACACGCCTCAGCATCTGAAGCAGAGAACTCTGACATCTGAAAGATTGATGAATCCAGAGGATGACCGTCTGGAATAAAATAAGCTAAGCACAGGAAAAGAGACTGAAACCTGAGCTCATCTCAGCAGGGAATCGAGGCTGGCACCACCAGGAACAAGGAAGACCTTGGCCACATTTCAAGCTTGATCACAATGATAAATTCAGTCGTCTGCTGCCTGCCTACGTAGCATGGCAACCACGGTTGTGATTTTTAATATAGTCTTTAATTTTTTGAGAATTTTCAACATTAGTAGTACATTACTAATAACATGCCCCATGTTTCAAAATGGATGAAAGAATGAGTTTTGAACATTCTTGCTATGAATGAAATGGTAAGTATGTAGAGTGATAAATATGGTAATTAACCTGACTTGCTCATTCTTAGAGTTTGTGTGAATAAGAACATCAAAATGTCCTATGTTTCCTATAAATACATGTTCTTACTACTTGTCTGTTGCAATAAGATAAAGCATTAAAAAGAGCCACCAATCTCCTCATGACCCAGTTTACTAAAGAGCTGAGTCAATTCCTGTCTTGTCATGCAAAGGTCATGGGTTTATCCAAATTCAATTCTAGATGCTTAGCTGTAGCCAAAATGAAACAGAGAAAATACATGCACAGAGAAGACTTGTGTGTGTGTGTGTGTGTGTGTGTGTGTGTGTGTGTGTGTGTGTGTGTGTTTGTGTGTGTGTGTGTGTGAGTGCGAGTGCATGCACACATGTCTGCATATACACTTTCAAGCAGTTAATATGCTGCCCTCATCTAGGCAAACAAGAAGGAAATGGAACTGCCTAAGAATAACTGAAAATATCATGTAGGTTGTAGTTTTCAGGAAATAATTTCAAGATGCTAATTTGAACCATAAGCTAACCCATCAGGGTATCTCAGGGACAGATTTAGTGGGCAGTCTCATTCATATCCCACTAATATGTGATTTCTCTCCCAAGGCATCCCAGCTGCTTGTGTAAAGGAAATGCTCAATACCCTTTCAAAGAACACAGTCCTTTGGTCTCAGTGTACATTTATGGACAAAATTAATGACTGAATCTTCTTTATGATTTTATTTATATTTTTCATTTAAGATACTTTTCAAAGTATAAGTGCTCAAGAGGTATGAGATTTTTAGTCAAAGCACAGTAGATACTAAAGTGTGCTGGATAGAAATGTTGCTGGGGT
Source organism: Cricetulus griseus (assembly GCF_003668045.3). Taxonomy (NCBI): domain Eukaryota; kingdom Metazoa; phylum Chordata; class Mammalia; order Rodentia; family Cricetidae; genus Cricetulus; species Cricetulus griseus. The sequence continues at coordinate 63,378,360 of NW_023276807.1, read as the reverse complement.
TGTTATTTTCAAACTTCACTTCACTGTGACATGTCCTAAAGTTTGATGGACACGGCTGCTGATGCTTCTGTTTCGGGAGTTGAGAATCGCTTTGTGCTACTGTGATAATTTTTTTAACACAACAGTTTTCATAAGATATTAGAGGACAAAGAAGCTACAATGTAATGGAAGTTGGGAAGCAGATACCAAATTCCTTTGTAAGAATACTTCATTCTACTGGAGAACCAAAGCCCACAGAGATTCTGGACCCTAACAGCTTTCTATTGTGCCAAAGCTGCTGTGGTATATGGTTGTTTTCTGAGATCAAGGCAGGTATTGGTTTGTGATTTGGTAGAAGGCCCACTAGGGAATATTTCAAAAAGGCTGTTCCATCTCTCATAGCAAATATCTTTTGGAAGGCCATGGAATTCTTGATGTGGCAATGACCTTTTACCTTAAGAACTCTGTGATTTAGATAATTTCAGAATGTTAAGAGAGCCCTAAGGACCAAACCCAAATGGCAGGTAGAATGCCACAGCCAAGGGCATGAAGGCCCTCCCCAAAAGCCATTTCTTTTCTAGCCAGGTACATAAGGGTATTTTTTACTCATTATTTTGTAGCTCTATTAACAGATATCAAAGTACAATGCTGATAGATCTACTCTGTCCTGTTAGGGGTTTAGCAAGGCTTGCATGGGGAAATGTAAGGTCTACCAGCACTTCAGGGGCTATCTTGATGGAAACAAGTGAAAATCCTGGAAAACAATCATCAGTACCTATTCTGAGTCAGAGGATTGCTGATTTGTATCAAACATTCAAGATGTGACATGACATCAACCACAGTTAAACCTAGCACTCCATGTAAGGAAGAGTGTCACTATCTGACATAGGGAAGTTACTTCAACCCTTAAGCCATCGGCCTGTTATACTCCAGAAGATATATGGAATTTTCCCTTAGAACAATGACCAATGTGTTCACTGATTTCAGCTTTGCTGCCCACGAACAATCCCAGCTATTCCATGCACATTCTGCTGAAAGCAGTCCATCAGTGTGGACACTTCTATTGATAAATGTTGCCATGGTATTCTGTGTTCCATCTGCCATTAGTTTGCTTGGCAGCTGATTGAATATGTTTATGTTTTTCTTCCCAAAGTTCACCTATGTAAAGAACAGATATGGGGCCTGAAACTCATTTATTTTATCTACATAGTAATATGTACTGTCTGTAAGGCCTTCCATGTATTTGTCCAGGTTTCTTGAAGATGACTAACACTACTGATAATAGAGGCTCCTTAAACCTGGTGAAGATGCACACTAAAATCATTAAGGAAATCCCATCACTGGGGGAGTTTGTTTCAACACCCTAGCTGTGCAAAACTCTTCCAAGACATAACATAGAGGAGCTTACTAAGGCAAGTTGTAATTGGCATTGATGGTAGCTCTGAGACATTCTCAATGCTCTTTGCTTAAAATACTATTTTAAAATACTTACAAAATATTTACTGAACAGAAGAGTTTAAGATCAACCTGAAACTCTGCAGCCAGATCATAGACTATTAGGGAAAGGTTTAGAAGTGCACACAGTCCCAAGCTAGTCATTAGATGACTGGCCAGCTCCCAGCTTTGTATGCTCATGGTGTTCTCCTTGGTCACAGTGGTCACTGGGTTAGAGAGGACACTGTTGGTTGGGTGGCACTTCTCTAGAAGCTTCCCCAACACTTTACAGTGTTTCTGCTGTTGAAGGCTCAGTGGCACCTGTCATTCAGTCCTAGTCCATGGTCTTCTCATCCAGGCAACTTTCTGTCTTTGGCTATCTACTTGACAATTTCTGCCTAAATTATCTCAGCCAGCATTCTCCCCTGTTCATATCTGCCCAACAGTTAAATTAAACTAGATTCAGCTCTCTAAAGCTTTAGTAGAAAGTAGCCCACCATTCCTACTGCCATATCAGACCAGTATATGGGGATCCCAGTTAGGAACCTGTGGATCAGCCAAGATGACACAAATGAGTTTCCTGCCATCCATAATCAGTGGCACCCCCTTTCTCTTCTCAGACCTAAAGCCTTGCATGAGGCAGTAGGTTGTTTTCTCAAGTTCATTTCAAACTTTCTCTTGGGTACATCCCTTCTCAGGATATGATCCCCTTGAAATAGTGAATGATCTTTTGCATTAAGCCACTACTGCTAAAATTACTGTGGAAATTTTATTCTAACTATCCTGATAAATACAAGGTAGAAGTCTTTCCTATTTGTGAGGAGAAAACAGTGTGACTAATATTGTCACTTAGATAGCCAAGAAAAAAAATCACTCATCAGTCTATGCATAATGCTCTCAATATTATATTCTTATTAGGGTTCCTGAATCATTAAAGAGCAAAGTAAGGTGAACTATGGGTTATACATTCACTTTCAGAAGGATCTAACGACAAAGCCTTACAGTTACCGTGAGGGGGATAGCTGGCCTGCAGTTCTTGAGGGAACTCGCTTATTGTTAAGTACTGCAATCCCCCGGGTCTGGTACATTAAGCTGTAAATTGTATCTAATGTCAATGCTTCCTCTTATATTCTGGATAAAATCCTTTCTCAAATAATTCACTCCAGCAATTTTCTCCTATTGTCTCTTATGTCATCATTTCTTCCTCTTTATTGGGCCATTTCCACTGGTAAACCAGAACTCAACACCACAGCCTGCCTTAACAAATGTTTAATTTAGTCATAAAAGCTGCCCCCCCTTCCAACAATCTCCATTAGAATAGTCTAAAGCTGTTTAGAACTATGTAAATGTTGAAGTGAACAGAACTGAACACTTTCCTGGGCTTCTTGTCACCTTTATTCACAAGGTAAACTCAGTTAATCATCAAAATGATGGAGGCTAGAATATCCTTAACATCAGTCTTGAACTCACTCATAGACTACCAGTGCCATTCAAAGGTCTACAGGCTGCCATTCATGCATCTAGAGGGATTATTCTCCTGTGGATAATAATAAACTAAACTGCAAAGTGTGTATGACTACATTCAAGAAAAACTCAGGGCATGAGACCTGGCTGTGATGGTGAATAGTGCTCTGAGCAGACAAAAGCCCAGGAGAGTACATCTGTGAGGGATTTCCACACAGATAGGGGTGCCAGGAAGCAGCACAACTAGAAATCCCCTCACCCTGTGGCAGGAAGAAGGGGTTTCCATACTCAGCCAGACAAAGCCAACCCACAGCCAAACATTGTAAGTGGGATTTCTCAAAAACAACTCATGTCAAAACATGGGTTCAGAGGCCAGCACAAAACACTCATTCATCTTTTATAGTGACTGTTTATCCTGCAGAGTCACAGTGTACATCAGAGTCTGGGAAGAGAATCAGTGAAAATTCATTCTACCTCTGTAGTTCCTCCCCTTACCATGCCCTACACTCCACCCACCATTCCTCAGGTGAGGCTATCAAACTTGCATGGATACCAGTAAGAAGCTAACAGCCTGGAATACTGACTTTGGTAATTCTTAAAGAGATTAAAAATGAACACTGCAAAATGTGTAAGCAAGCTCAAAAGCCACCTTCATTTGACCGAGAGGAAACAGCACGAACTGTAGATTGATTTTTATCAAACTAAACAATTCACACTTTCCCTTAAGTCATTCCTATTTTGGAACATACTATACCCAGCCTCCACCAATGCTTACTCTGCTTCCCATGTGTGCTAGCAAGTCCTCCCTTCCCCCACAGTGCTGTGAGCCCAGTGCTCACAAAGACCTGAACACCTGCTGTTCATCTCCCATCTAGTGAACTCAGCTGAGCTTCCACCAGGCTCAGAACAGTGTTTTTCATCAAGAAGAAAAATCAAAGTACCTGAAGGAGTTAGGATTTGATTTTTTTTGTTGTTGTTTCTAACTAATTATTATGGACCCAAGGAGATACCTGACTGTTGCACTGCAGGAAAGATGCTAAATTAAAAACAAACAGCTTAAATTATTTACCTGATCCACAGCTTTTTAGTGCTGAAAGCGTAGTTATCTAACACGATAGACTCCAGTCATCTCATCTCATCCATGAAAGAGTTGCAATGCATTTGTTCCATTTCTTTATTTACTCTTTCACCATTAAACCATATACTGGGACAGTCTGAGCTACTGAGGCCTAATGGATTGATGGAGATGTATCCACTGTGTTCTTTCCAGAAGCAAACACAGATCAATAGAACACCCTGAGTGAAGGAAGACCTCCAGGGAGTACCAGGGACTTTCCAAGAAGGAGACACTGATGCCTTTCTGTAATATTCACATAATAAACTATAGTTTCCAATTAGATGGAGAAGTCTAGGGTGAGTTTTCAGTGCCCATCTGTGGACTCAAATGCACTGTTGGGTTCCTGTCTCTTCTTGCACATAGATGATCTAACTGCTTTTCACATTTCTTTGCCTCAAGTTAATTGAATTCACTATGACAAAAATAAAAAAAATGTCCAGTTCCTAAGCTAATGCCAACACCATTTTTTAGTTCATTTCCTCTTCTTAACATCAAACAGCATCACTCCAGATGTGGTAAAGGAAGTCTCACTGGTACATCTAATTAGGTAAAACCTAGGTCTCTAGTTTATGTTAGCTGTACTTTGTTCCTAGTGATCTGCATCTCTGTCTATCTGCACTCTCATCTTCATTTGGAGATTAATTTTAATTTCTCATGTACTTAATTCCTAGGAAGAAACTAGGAGGTTCTGAACTACAGTTACTAACTCTACAGTAAAATAACTTGGAGTTCAGGGAATATTGAATAAAAGCTCAAAACTGGGGGGAGGTGAGAAAACATACTTTGAATCCACCTGAATGACCTCCATGTAGAATGGTAGACAATGAGGTCCCAGAATGATGACCTCACTAAGACACAAAATATGTGTCTTCCAGGAGAGCTAGTTCTCCCAGGTACTCCTAGGTGCTCTCGGCACTTGGCTTTTCGTACTTGTCTTCCATGTCCATTGCCACCTGTAGGACAAAGCCTCTTAGCCCTCATGTCCACAGTATTGCCTATGTGACTGGATACAGCACACAGCAGGGGGTTGGTTCCCTGCTAGGTGAATGAGGCTCTCTGAAATGCATGAGTACCTTTTACTTATGTTTTATTTCGGTGCTACATAGTAAATTATAATGTGATTCTTTATCAAATTCTAAAAAATCCTGTGATAAAATACACACCAGACCACATGCTTTCTTTTAGAAGTGAAAAAAAAAATCTAGATATAAAATCTTGAGTTTGAAGCATCATCATCAAGTAAAGCTTCAAGCTCCACTTAATCTATAATTAGTCGCAAGCTCCAGAGAAGGAAGCAAATAGATGCTTCTGTAGAAAGTTCTGAATGGCAATGGACAACACAGTGGAGTGGCAACATTAAATTGTTTAAGAGGATTTACGTAAGCTTCCTGCAGAACTCCCAGAGAAGGGTTCCTTAACCCACATGCATATGGTTAATCTTAACTCCTGTGCCTTCTCAGGATAAGTTTCACCCTTTCCACCTAATTCCAGTCTTGGTGGTGTCATTGTTACTGTGTTTAATGAAGGATATCCCTAAATAACAAATGAACGGTAATATGTAACCACCAAAATTTTAAATGAGGAGAAGTAAAAGGGAAGTCATCACATCCCTTCAAACATTTTCCTGCAATGACTGTTTTCTCTCCTGGTTCATGTTGTTCCATCTGTTCAGCACACTGCATTTGTTTAGACTAACCAGTCCTCAGTGTGGTGGGTCCACAATGAAAAATAACTTGGTTTGGTTTTTCAAAACATCATATATCTGTCCAAATTTAACCTCGGCAGAGATTTTGATATGAAATAAATCCCTAGTTAAAAATGTAAAAGAGACACTCTGGATGGATCCTTAAAGATTGATTAAATTTGTGGGCACCTGGCTTTGTAGGTGGCAAAGTACCAACCCCACTGTTGCTACTCTTTCACTAGCATTTCCATGCAGTTTTGTTCCAGTTTAAAAAGAAAAATAAAAGTAAGTGGCAATGAATCCTAACACTGCAGGAAATGAGCCCCATACATTTTCTTGTGGAGTTCAAAGTCTCCTCTTCCTTCTCCTCCTCTCTCCCATTTTCTTCCACCTCCTTCTCTTCCTCTTCTGGTTTCAACACACCTTCTTCCTCCTCTCCTTTCTTGTTTGTCCTCCTTCTCTTGCTCTAAAGTTCACATAATACTGAAACACAGGGCTGATTCCCTGTGGACTTGATATTATGGTGACATTGAGGTGGAGCCCAGTTTCCATGAACAGAGAATAACTGGGAGAGTGAGATGAAAATGTGCCCTGCTCTATCTGATTAAAATACTTCATTGGGGCATTGATTAGGTCACAGCTGATAAGAACTGACCATTTCATGCAAGGTAACACAGTGCCTTTCACTAAGAGCCTTGTATCTACTGAGGTCTAATGTGTCTTTGATACTTTCTTTCTGCCACACTGCATTTCAACGTACACAGTGTTATTTGTGAGCATAGAACTGGGGAGCTGAGGAAAAACCCAGTCAGGATGGGAAGGGTAGGTCGAGAGTTCAAAAAATGAAAACTGAGTCTCACCTCATAGGAGGGCATGAGAAGGACACAACAGGCTGTCAGGAGTTCCTCGCAGACATTGTCTGGAGGGTGGCTCCACCAGCTCCATGGCCTCCTGACCTGATGTTAAGTCTGCCTGCTTCTTAAATCTCCTGGAAACACAAACATTCAGGGTAATCCCATGTAGCACCTAGCACTGGCAAAATCTACCATTAAAACAGATTTTCTGTCTAGTGAGCAGTCTTCAGCATGTCCATCACTTTAGATAACTGTGTTCTCTGTGAATTTATCTAACAGCATCTGTTTTTGAGGATGTAGAATGATGGATGAGGTGTTCCCCTTCAAATGATGTGTACAATTTTATAAAACTGTCCACTGAGATGCTCATGTAGCCCACAGAATGTTGGACAAGATGTGATGCACATACTGGCAATAATCCAAGAATATGCAAAGAAATGATTTCCTTTGCATTACAGACTAGAGGAAATATGTGAAGTCTGAAGAAGCCTCATCCAGAGGACTCCTTCCTTCTCTGCCTTCACATGTGTCCCACCAGGAGACACCAAGGCTCTGTAAACACAAAGTTCAGGAGTTACATCTCCTTTGTATCTGTGGTGTGGACTATGAAAACAAACACGGCTATTATTTCTCCTGGTCACAAATGTCTTGCAGGACTGAAAGCAGCCACACTGAAGCCAAGAGCATCTGCACTACAATGCAGAAATTTGCATGGAAAACCAGCAAAGCTTGGAAGTGGAAGTATTAAGAGTCATTGTGTTGGGAGTTGACATTCACTTGCCAGCCATCTGTATATCTAAGCAGCTTAAAACAATAGCCTAGATGGTCATTAAGACCAGGGAAGAGCTGTGGCCACAATGGGTAACTCCTGGGATGATTCAAATCGATACAAATATAAGACACAGGGGAAAAAAGCAAAGACATTAGACACTTAGACTTTAGCATTTAAAGAAAAACACCAATGTACTCAAAATAGGAAGTCACTAGACAAATGCTACCAAGACTGGCACAGAAATAAGAAGGCTGAGGTTTTCCTATAAATAGTAACAAGGTAGAGTTCTTGAGGAAAGCATTTTAGAAAAAAGTTGTGGGAAAGGGGGAAAGGGGGAAAGGCACTGGTGCTCTGCATGTGTGTGGCTGTGTATGCACTGGTTGGCTATGAAGCAATCAATGGACATATATTCTCAGGTGGAAAAATAGCCAGCAATTGTATTATATTATCAATATAAAGAATGAAAGGACTTTAAAGGATCTTTAATTTTATAAACCTAAAACTAAAGATCAGAATATTAAGGCTATGAAGAATGGGAGGTGGCATTGAAGTTGATGGAACATAACACATCTGGAAGGTTTGTGAAATGTCACTGAAGACTTGGTGGGAAAGGACCTGATGAATTCCCAGAGGCTCATGAATAAACACATGCAGAAAAGTCTGCAAGGCTCCTGGGCAACAGAGTCTCAGGGTGATGGAGGCTCTCCCACCAGAGCAATACAGAAAGCAGACAGTATGACGGTAGGACAGTCCCTTTGCTTTCAGGATACATGACTGTAATGGAGCTGGCAATAATCAGTAAAGATCACTAAAATATTCTCTAGGAACTCTTAGCTGAGCAAATAAAACACTAAACACACATATGGAAATTTGAGAAAAATGTTAGTTATAGAATGTATGCATATGATACGGGTATGCACATATTAATATGCATATATACATATATGTATATAGGTGCGGCGTCCACCCTTGACCAGCAAGAAAGACGCCACACCGAGGAATCTTCTTCAACACAGTTTAATCGGGAACCTCTTTGCTTTGTACAGTGTATAATGGCGGGCGGCGGCGGCGGCGGCCCCGGGCCGAGGGAGACGGGGCCTGATATAGTCTACATCTACCAATCACCTAACCCTACGTGGCGCGCCAGGATAGGTTGTCTCCAAGCAGAATTAAGAGGATACATGACCTTTACCATATTTGGAGTTGTTTACCACAGAGAGCGCTCGCCGTCGGGCTGGCGGAAGGCGGAAACCGGCGCCATCTTTTGGGTGCGGTTTTCTGCAGCTCCCTACATATAGGCACACAGAGATAATGTTCAATTCAATAGAGGTCATTGTTTTAACTGTTTATAAAGTATTGAGAAGTATCGTAATACTCTGAGCAGTAAGAAACTTCTACAATTCTAGAAGGCCATTGTCAGATAGACTACAATATCATGGATGAAGTCAGTGATAAGGGCAAGCTGTGAAAATCCACAAATCTGTAAAGTAAGTGAAATACTATCATATTACTATTGTAATACTATTGATATACTATCATATAGCCCTCAAATTAAAGATTACAAAGAAAATGGCCCACTGAATTAAATACGCAGGTCTCCCGTAGACTCACAGAGACTGTAAAGGCAAGCACCAGGGCTGCATGGATCTGCACTAGGTCCTCTGCACATATGTTATGGCTGTTAGCTCCATGTTCTTGTGAGACTCAACACTGGGAGCATCTCACACTCCTGGTTGCCCTTGGAACTCTTCCTGCTATTGGGTTGCCTCATCAGAATTGATGCAAGGGCTTTTGCCTTGTCTCATTGTATTTTCTTTTGTCCTGTTTGGCTGTCTTCTCTTGGAGGCCTTTTCTGAAGAGGAAGTTTGGGAGATATCTAGAAGTAAAAGAAGAGGAAAGTGTGATTTATGGGGGAAGAATCTATTTTCAATTAAAAATGAAGATGCAGGTGTGTCCTTAGAACATGGAAAAACAGACGACAATAAAGTGTACAAAAAATGTAGCATTCCAACAGCATTTAAAGGAAACATGGGCTGGTGAAATGGCTACCTGTGTGTGTATAGACACTTGTCACCAAGTTCAGTCCATATGTCATCCTAAATTTAATTTAATCCCCAGACTCATATGGTGGAAAGAGAGAACCAACCTCTTTAAGCATTCCACAAGAATGTCTGATACACACACACACACACACACACACACACACACACACACACACACACACACATGCACACACACAATGTAATAAAAATAACTTTAAAACACAAAAAATGAAGTAACTGATACCACAAAACTAGAACCAAAATGTCATGGCCATCTCAAAGACTAAAACAAAGAAAGCTACATGGGAAATAAGCAAGGAAAACAATGAAAGGCATATCATATGGATCCAATCAATGAAACAATAGATTTTTTAAAGAATATTTTTATACTAGTAGAAAGAGGAAAGAAACTATCTGGCCAAAAATCAAGAAACACATAATAGATCATTAAACTTTTAAGATGTAAGAGGTGAGAAACAGAATCATCTTAACAAAAAATCCCCAAAGTAATGAATAGGCTGAGGCCCTTCCTCTCATGAAGGTTTGCACACACAGCCTTATAAAGGTCACTGGCATCAAGTTTACAAAGAACAGTTAACCCCTCTAATATAGAACTTGTTACAAAAGTAATAAATTATATTGTCTTAAATTTTTTCAAAAAGGAACAATCAAGTGTGGATTTGTTCTGTTTCTTTGTACTTAGTTTCAGAATGAGCTTAAAAGAACAATTGAGAAAAACCATGGGACCATTTCATGACCTAATTTTAAATTAAATTGCAAATATTTTATAGAGAATATTTTTACCTGAGAATAGGTGATGAAGTAGATGGTTAAGTTTATTTAAAAAATGCAAGAGTAGTTTAATATCAGAAAATCTGTCAATGAAATTTAAAATATTAATGATTTAATAAATTACATGACTACCTGAATTGACATAGGAAAGCACCTGATAAATTCAACAGTTTTTATTATTAAACCTCATGAAATATGAATGGTAGGAAAGCTTACTTGATGAAAGCTCTATACCAGAAGTTACAAGTGAAATCCTTATGTAAAAGGGGGAAGTCAAGCATGACTTCTGAGGTCATGGCCTAAGTGTACAGACTGTCCACATTATTTTTCCAGGTCGACTGAAGGTCCAGTAGGTAAAGTGTAATAAATACATGAGAACCAAGAAAAGGAAGGGTGTATCCACTTACAAATGACAAGTTATCTACAGAAAAATTTATCAGAAATAGAGATGCTGTCTCTGTGGTCAGCAAGAACCCTGAAGGACTCTTGATCTCTTTGCACATATGATCTCTTTGTAGCATTTAGTAGTGACTCTATTTCAGAACAGACAACTCACACAAAATGATAGCCACAGATCTGTAGAATGTGCATAGAGAATTTTTATTTAAAGAAGTAAAATCTAGCTTAAAAATCACAATAAACTGGGAGAGATGTATTTTATATGAATAGAGAAATGAAACCATACAAAAGTGTCTATTTTAATCCAACCTGGGTTAATCTATTATTTCTTTATTATTTCGACCAAAAAGTCCACAGTTGCAGAAGATTTAAATGTTTCATACTAAGAAAATTAAACTATAATAATATATTTACTATCTAGAGAAAAATTAACAGTAAAATGGCATACAAATGTGCAATGTTGTTGAAATGACCTCAACAGAGATCAGTGTAAGACAGTTCAATGTTAGATATAGGTGGACGCCTTTGGCTCCTACAATCCTTCCTCCTTCTCTTCAACAGGATTCCCTGAGCTTGGACTAATGATTGACCGCGGGTCTCTGCATGGGCTGTTTCTATCAGTTGCTGGAAAGAAGCCTCTGATGACTATTGGGCTAGGCACCAATCTGTGAGTATAGCAGGCTACCATTAGGCATCATTACATTGACATATTTTTCTTCAGATATGTTTGGTTCTATCCCAGTTCTCTTGGCCATCTGGATTCTGGTGCTCCAGGCAGTGTCAGGGATGGGCTCACTCACATGGCATGGGTCTCAGGCTGTACCAGTTGGTAGGTCACTCCCACAATCTCTGTGTCACTCTTACCCCACTACATCCCACAGACAGGACACACTGTAGCTCAAAGGGTTTGTAGCCGGGTTGGTGTCCCAAACCCTCCATTGATAGTCACTGATCACAGGAGGTACCAGTTCAGGCTACATATCCACTATTCCTAGGAGTCTTCACTTGAGTCATCCTCATAGATTCCTGAGAGTTTCTCTTGAACCAGGTTTCTGCCTGACTCAAAAAGCCACCCTTTTTCCAGTTGGCTCTTTCAGTATACTGTCCCCACCCCATTCCACCTGATATCTCATGTTCCCATACCCACCCATCCCCAGTCCACCCACAAGACCTCTTCTATCCCCCCTTCCCAGGGAGATATAACTGTTCCCTGGAGCCCTCCTTGTTACCTAGCCTCTCTGGATCCGTGGATTGTACTGTGGCTGTTTTTTTTCTTTACTGCCAATATCCACTTATAAATGAGTACATACCATGCTTGTCTTTTGGAGTCTGGGTTCACCAGGAAAACCACAGACTCAACTAACTTGGGATAATAGGAATTCACAGAGACTGAACCAGGGAGCCTGCATGGGATTGACTTAGGCCCTCTGCATATAGTTGTGTACCTTGGTATTCTAGTGGGACTCCTAGCAGTGGGAGCAAGGGCTGTCTCTGACTCTTATTGGCTTTTGGAACCATATTCTTCATACTGGGTGACCTTTCCCATCCTTAATACAAGGGGTGTACTTAGCCTTACTGCAACTTGATATGCCACTCCTTTTGTGTTTTTTTGGTTTTTGGTTTTTGGTTTTTTGTTTGTTTGTTTTTTGTTTTGTTTTGTTTTGTTTTTTTTTTTTTGATATCCATGGGAACCCTGCCCTTTTCTGAACAGAAATGGAGGAGGAGTGGATGGAGTTGAGGGAGGTGGGGGTGGGGACTTGGAGGAGAGGAGGGAAGGGAAACTGTGGGCAGAATGTAAAATAAATAAATGAATAGGAAAAACAGATATATGTAGACACAAGACTTGATTACAGTTTTAATACTCACACACATATATGTTTGCTAACTGATGGGGTCACTTACGTAGTAATGAAGAAGTCTGAGAAGACAAGAGATAACTTTTTCTACCTGGTATCCCATCAATGGACCTGAGGTCCCCAAGAGAAGCCGGATAAGGCTTTCATGAAAAGAGTTAGAGCAGGCCTCCGCAGAATGACAGTTCATAAAAATCTTACCCTGAAGGTGGAATAGAGCTTGAAGACATCCATCTTGGGGAATTATATGACTCAGCAGAGACTTCGACTGGGAATACCAGGAAGAAGCCAGTGTTTTCATCTACTATGCCAATGCCTAGAAATATTGATCACAAAATCTAACAGGAAACAAAGGTCAGAGGTGAATAAGAAGAGTCTTCAGTACATCAGAGCTTCCTTGGAGATGATATCAAATACAGTATCTATAATGAGGCCTGCCTTGGGGCTGCAGAGATGACTTTGCAGCCAAGAGCACCTGCTGCTCTTGCAGAAGACCTGGGTTGAGTTCCCAGCAACTACATGACAGCTCAGACTGTCTCTAACTTCTGTTCCAGCAGATTCAATAGCTCTTCTGGCTTCTGTGATTACTATATATGTTGTGTAATGTGAAAGAAGATGAAGAAAAGAGGGCCAAGCGAGCTATGAAAGTAGTAAGGTAATAGCTTCAAAATTTATCACAAAATCTATACCTTTTAAGATGAGAAGTAACTAAGGCAATCAGACCTCTCTATTCAGATTGGGAAGATGCATGTTTTCTCGATAAGAATTCTTTTTTGCAGAGCTTGTACAATTATGTGAATATTTAATATGTGATGTCATATTTTATCTCATCAATCTAATATTCAAATGATACTCTGCTTTAAGTTAATGGAGACTTCAAATTCGAAGGTCGATATAATTAAGACAAATACATACAGGCAATACTGCACTTGAGGAAAACAGGAAGAGCTTTACCCATTATGTGAATCTCAGGGAAGATGGTCACCCAGTCTGCCTGGGGAATCATGACATTGAAAGGATGCTACCACTGTTACAGGGCAAACGGGACAGCAAAGGGGCAGTCTGACAAGGAATGGAAAAGTACTGACAGTGGCACCCTCCAGACGTGCGCTTCCTGCTGAAGCCCAGGAATTCTGTCACCAACTTGTCTCTTCACCCACCCTCAGTGATCATTTCCATCCATGCTATCAAAGAATTTAAACTCTGAGCATTTTTGCATACAAATATGTTATAATGGCATTAAAATCTTAATAGGGTTTTAAGAGAAGAAATTACATTTTGGTTTTGTGGATTTTTGAAGAAAACCTATTCTGTAAGAATTCATCTGCACTGCTCCATCTTGGTGAGAGAAGGGTCAGGAATGCACTCCCCAGAAGCCTTGGTGACTTTAGTGGGCCTTCCTCACATGTTTGTTGATGCTATAGCAGAAGTTTCAGTTAAGAGGGGTGTTTGACTTGGAGGGAAAAGGAGGTCAAATTTACCTTACAATAATGATCCTTCACAGTCTATTAATGAAGCCAGTAGGTAAACTCACATCATTACCTAAAACCCATCTACATTTGCTACACAACCATAGGAAGGTCTACTGCCTAGCACCACTAGAGCTTCAAATAACTGCCTGACAAACAAGTGTGGAGCCATTGGACCTGGGACACACAAACTGGCTCAGAACAATGACAGTATTACCTGTCCCCTGCAAAGTTGCAATAACCACCTTCTTGCATATGCTACCTGCTCTTCTGTAGACCCTAGAGTGAATTTAGCATGTCATGTCAATGTCAATACATGATAGCAACAACAGAGCTGTGGTTTCTGCTCAGCAGTACACTATTCTTATGGAGAGACTATAACCTCAAAGCATGCAACACACCAGCTTGAGGACTGAGACAACACAGTGTGTTTTTAAACTTTAGGGCCCAATGTGGATATATAGAGATGGGGGTGAATGATGGGCATGCAAATAGATAAAAATCAGTATAAAGATATATTCATATAAAGTTCACATGAAGTGTAAAGCAGACAAAAATTCCATCAAAGAAGAAAAACCAAAGGTGAACTGAGGAAACATGTGCCTTAGAGCCATCTCTCAAGCATCCTTGCTCTGAAAGTATTCAGTAAAGCTTGTGACCTTAGCCTAGGGAGAAGTTGCAGGCTCCAGGTGAATGTTCCTGCTGCACCAGTCCACCTTGTGAGCTAGGCTATTGCCTGCAGAGTGTGGCCTGAGCTCATTATGAATAATTCATGTCTCATCTATCTTTTGAAGAGGTGTTAAATTGCCCTTTTGGCATGTCTGTAGTTTCTGAGGAATGTGTTCACACCTCATTATCACTTGGTGATGGACTCCTGAGAGAGGATGTAATTGTCTTCCAGCAAGGACTCTTGTCGGTGTGGCAATGCACCACTTCAAGACCATAGGACTTCCCTGGTGACCACGTATCTGCAGAACTCCAAAAGAAAGGAGACTGACCAGATGTTAGTTTCCCCTCTAACTTTGAGAGAAGCTTCACCTTGCCCTGATATTTGCTTCATTTAGAACTCACTTATTGTCATTCCCAGTGTTTTGAAAATTAAACTCCTGGAAAAGAAGGCAAGAACATAAGTCTGGATGGCTTTTACAATGCAGTCAAAAGAGCTCTTTTGCTTTGCAAAGTCAAATACCTCCTACTATTATATGTATGAAACATCCGTGCATGCACTTCACTGGTTTCGGTCACTTCCCCACATTTATATTACTGCAGTGGCATTGTAGCATCCAGAGAGGGTGGCAGTTTCCCCTCCCTTCCCTGATCTCTTCAGAAGGAAGGATCTGGTCTCAGCATATTGAGTCATGGCTATTTGCACCATGTGCGAAACTGCTTGAGGATCTGACAGTTGCCAAGTCTGTGTGCTTTCTGTCAGGTCAATCCTTACTCTTCAGGTGCTGCCATGGTTGCAATATCTACCACAGAAAGCTTTCTCTGCTAGAAAGTATAAAGGGCAAGCCAAGGTGATTGACAGAGGTATGCTCACTGGAAGGTGGGTTTCTGAATATTGATCTTCCCAGTGTACAAATGGGCTTTGTGTGTGTGTGTGTGTGTGTGTGTGTGTGTGTGTGGATTGTGTGTCTCTGTGTATGTGTACGTATGATTGTATTGGTATGTGTGTAAATGCATATGTTTGTGTGTTTATGTCTGTGTGTGTGTGCATGTGTCTGTTCTTGCATTGTCTGTTTTCAACAATGTTTCTTGAATATGGTTTCAAATTTCAACACAATAATAAGGAAAACAGCATTTATATTAATATATATATCATTGGTATTATAATTATTTAAATGAAAAAATTTCAAATTAACAGAAAAAATAAAATTAGCCTTAGGATGATTGATCTATAAGTGCCTGGGATTAATTGACAGATGAGAGAGGATACCCTACACACAAGCGCTGGAAGTCAATCGTTGATGTCAGAAGTTCAGGACAGAAATAGAGATCATTTCATAATGGGTTAGTGAAGCTACACTGAAGTGAAAGAAGGTCATGTGATTAATAAGGAGTTTTTAACAACCAGACTTCTAGATCACATTTTTCTTCTATCAAGATAAATGTTGTGGTGCTTGAAAGCCGTAAGTCCTCTGTGGGTAAGAAAAGCTGAGAGGGATCCCATCTTGGTGAACTGCAGTGTTGGCCTAAGAATTCTATCTCAGATCCTTCTACAGCCCACTCAAGCATCTGCCCCGCCCACTGTATCTACTGGCATTTGTGCCTCTGACTGTTTCTCTTATCTCTTGTCTAAGTTTTCCTGTAGGTCCATCTGTAGGACTCTGTGCATCTGCTCTTCATTTTGGAGCTTCTTATAACAGCATCCATGGTCCATGCTGCCCTGTCACCTGCTGCTACACCCATCTCCTAATGTCCCTCTGCACCCTCAAATGACACACAGTGGTCTGGGAGAAGGGAATAATGTGTTTTTGGCAGCCCTGCTTCAGTTTCCCTTTGAGAGAGAGGTTCGGTGAGAGGAGAAGAGATTCAGAGTGAACTCTTGTCACTGCTTCCCTGGCCAGCCTTGCTCCTCAAATAGCTATCCCAGGGCCTGTTTCACATGGCTTCAGCCCTGAGGACCATTCCTGACAAGCAGGAGATGGCTTTGTTGCCCTCCCCACGTTCACAGGTAGGTCTCCAGCCGCACACTCTCTCACTGCTATTCCTGCTGCAGATGTCTTATTTCCCATTATAGTGAATACGGTGCCTCTGTGGGGCCCCTTATCATCCTGAGAGCAGACCCCTGTTCCTGCTGTCCCTTCAGCACTTCACACTGGAAATTGCCCTGTCTGTCAACTAACTGATGAACATCCTCTGATGTTGCTCAGTTAGATTTCTCTCAAGCCCAAGATGCCCCCTATGCTCCATACACCCTTAGTAAAATAGCAACATTAAGGTGCATAGGGAGCTGTGAACCATCAACGTCTCCACCTGTTTGAGTGACACTTCACCTCCATCTCCCATGGGAGGGGATGCTTAGAGGCTGCATTCATATTCCTCCTGCCAAGCCAGTGACAGTTGCTGGTCTGCAGTGTGTCTGACCTCTTAGATCCTCTTCTCAGTCTTCACCTCCCAGCCAGAAATTCTCCTTCTTTTGGCATCTCTAATATAACTTCTCTTTTCCTCAAGGTCTTTCACTGCTAGTCATTGCCAGTCTCATTTGTGGGCATGTTTTCCCCCTTCTCCTTTGCTCATCACGTTCAGTTTCATGACTTCAATAACTATGTCTGTAAGCAGGTGGCACCCAAACACACATCTTTGACCTAGCTTGTATAAGTGCAGCTCATGCTGAGATGTGCACACCTGTCTGCTCCACAGAAAGGCAAACTCTTGAGAGTGAAGCTCATGTCATGGACTGCATAAAGATGTCTAATGCAGAGACTTAATTATTTATTTGGAACAATTTCAGGGAATAGACTGTAGATGCCCATTGGTCAAAAAGATTCTTGGAAATTATGACATGTTCTAGTTTAGTGGAAAATAAATGAATAAAGATGCAATGAGTATTTTTTTTAATTAGAGCAAATGAAGATCATGGATGGTCCCAGTTTTCTCACACAGCCATGACTGATTCATAAATGTAGGACATATGTAATGCTAGGTAGATAACATGGCCCAAACACAAACGGTATAAAAATAGCTTAAAACTCAAAGCTGCAGCAGTGGCTCCACTCCACCTGTTACATTTCCTATGCAAAAGAAAGCACTAGTTGGAATCCTGTTTTTTCTAGGCAAGCCAAGGAAGGAACTCAGCACATTTGGAGAATCCCCTTGCCTACAAGCTATGAAAGGCAATGGGGGAGGGACTAAGTCTGGCAGTCTAGTCCCTGATCTAAAAAACAAAAAACAAAACAAATAAACAAACAAAAACCAAGCACTTATGTTGGCTGCTTAAATGATAAAGACACTGGGTGGGAGTGGTGGGGGTGGTTAAGTGGGAAAGAATGCATGTCTGATCAACACAGAGCCTTGGAGAATAAATGGGAAGGGTTTTCTTCCTTTATGAGGATTGCCATGTTTTGCCATACAGCCTTCTCTCTCTCTCTCTCTCTTTCTCTCTCTCTCCTCTCTCTCTCTCTCTCTCTCTCTCTCTCTCTCTCTCTCTCTCTCTCTCTGTGTGTGTGTGTGTGTGTGTATGTGTGTGTTGTGTGTGCATTTATACTTCTGATGCCAGTAAGACATGATACATCAGGAATCTTCAGCCATAGGGAACATGATATTATGTGAAATTCATGTATTTTATTCAATATTTCTTTTCCCTGGCTCGCATTTTAGAAAAATAAAGTCTTACTAGTGAATATACACTCTGGTATTAAATATATAAAGTTTAAACAACTGAAACAAAACCACAACTACAGTAGATTGGTAATTTACATTACAGCTCATCTCACAACATATCAGCTTATCTTACTTGAAACCTCAGTCAGTTCATAGTTGATCATAAAATATGTAATAGCACATATGGGCAACATTTCCTGTGAGGGGATGGGCTTGTCAGGTGTGCTTTTCTGCACAGTTGTTATCTACTGATGTGACCGGTAAGCTCTTACAACTTTCTTCTTCAGGAACTCATCCGTCAGCCTCCCACCACCACCACCACAGACACACACATGCCTCCTGTCAAATACAACATGAAGAATTCCACATTGTTTATCCCATTTTGTCCTCAACAAACTGCCAGCAGATACACAACCACAGACCAAGTGTTTCACTGTGGACAGGGCAGCATAAATATTCTCACTATCATTATTTCCCCTAGAGGCAGAATTGCTCCTAAATAATCTGTAGTAGTTAACCTGAGTTGAGGAGAGTAAAGACAATAGTATGCACACAAATCCATATATATTCTAGAAGCCAAATAAACTATTTTCTCCCCATTTTGCATTTGGTGAGTATTTTAGCACAGCAACAGAAACCAAACTAGAATACCAGGCCACAGATAGAGGAGCTAACCACCAGAAAAAAAAAAAAAAAAAAAAAGGACACTGCATTGCCCACAGCACAAGAGACTTAATGGTTTCTGAGATTTTTTTTCCTGTAACAATGATGACAAAGAATACTTGACCCAAGTCACTGGCCCCATGGTTTGTCCAGGTCCATGCTGACATGTTCCATCAAAGACTTCATATATGTAAAGAAGCCATAATTAAGAATATCTCGGGTTGGTATGTGGTGGTCCATCCTTACCCTCTACCATTGTTTTTGCCTGTATACTTGCAGGTATAATGGGGATTGTTCCCACACCCCCTTAAGTCTGTCAGGCAGGCACTAACATGCTAGCCTCACCTGGCAAGTTATGTAGTTTTATATAGAGAAATAAAGATATGATAGATATGAGTACACACAATATTATCTTTCAATGTCATATTCATATATGGAGAGAGAGGTAGTTATACCTATATATATGGATATATAGATGCATATAATGTATTGTATATGCTTGGTCAGGTACAACATGATAACATGAAGTGTGTACACATCATGGAATGGTTACATCTGGTTCATTTCATGTGTATCAACTCACATATTTATCACCAGTAGTGTAAGAATTCATAATATCCACATCATTGCATATTTCTGTAATCTACTGTAGTAACAAAATATATATACCATGCTAATATAAGATAAAGCTTTATGAGCTTCTTCCTCCCATCCAGGTCTGAGTAGAACATCTTAATTTTTTATTTATTTTATTTTTATTTCATCTGTATGGGTATTTGACATGTATATGTATCTATGTGTATATATGTGTGCGTGATGCCTGGAGAGGACAGAAGAGGACATCAGAATTGATTTTAACCAATGTTGACATAAGCAAATCTAGTTTACAAAATAAAGCCTTTTGTTAATGTTCTGAATTCAGTGATGTGGTTATAAATCACAAGCTTCAGACAAAGAGAAGTCTTCCAAACTGCCCCAGTCAACTTGGTCAGAAGCATCTGCAAGTTTCAAGGCAGCAATAACTTTACCATAGAATAAATTTCAAATTAAAGGTGGAGAATAAAATAGCTGCTTTGCAGGTGAATATTTGCAAAGGTGTAATTGGTCCCATTGTGGCAGCGTCATTCCCCCTCTAAACAAGCATTTGAAGCCATAAAGCCTTTGCCAAGATAAAGTGAAATGAATATAGGGCAGCAAGCACATAACGTGCACCTTGGGGTGATCTGGCAGATGAGGTACATTTTGCCCCAGGTAGTTCTGTAGCAAGAAGGAGAGGCCTATTATGATGATCATAGCAGATGTTAATACAAAGTTGATGACGGCACACAGCATAGACCTTCAGTGAGCAAGTTTTACCATGCAAACTAAGAAAACAACCCCCAAATTTTTACAAACTTATTTCAAGTGGCTATTGTTAAGGCAATAGTTTCTAACTACAGTCTATTCATTCGTCTACGCACAGGATATGTGTCGAGCATTGCATGTTCTGACGCGAGGTGTTGATCAGGGATGCAGCTGCAAAGGGCCACAGATGCTCTCTGCCTTATGTTTTAATTAGGAAGTCTGAGGGACCCATGACAAAAGCATCATGGATAATTAAAGCATTCACCAGCTTCTTGTTGTCATTAGAATAAAAATGGACATATTTAATGCTGCCCTAAATAATCTTATTCATATTTGATGGCATTGCCTCCAGTGGAGAATGACAGACTGAAAGTGCAAGTTACAAGTGTGTGAGATTTAAAGGGGATAATGGATAGAGTTTTGGACTAGAGTCTTGAGAAGGTGGTGGATTTTGATTATGGAAAGTAAAAATGGTAGGATGTGGGATCTTGTTTAAGGTGTGGGTTAAGGAGTTGGGTACTTGGTTCCAAAAGCAAAGTGTCTGATGTGCTGCCTAATGTCACGCAGGCTGTGGTCCTGATAAGGAAGGGGGGGGCTAGCAGAATCAGTCGCATAGTGTTAGGGTCCATAAAGGGGCATCCATTTCATCTTGCCTCAAGACCAGAGAGTTCAAAACTGCCCTTAAGACCAAAAGGTCTAAAACTTGGCTGCTGCAGGATGTTTTGGCCTTGTTAGCCAATGTCTTTATTTAAATAACAACAAACTTGGGCTCAGGAGTGTTTACTCTTGACCCTGAAGGCCAAATGGCACATGTGGCTACCAAATACCTGGAAGATTAAGGGAAGTAAGTCTGTTTGCCCCCTTATACATGATAATAGAAGTCTTCTGCCATTGTCCTCACTTTTGGTTGGGTGGGGCATTCATTATGAGTGGATTTTGCCCTCATGACACTGTCCTGTGTCTCTGCCTTTTCTCTTATTGTCTTTAGCTTGACTATCTCAATCCATACACCCCTCCCCCCCCCCCCCCGTATGAACCATGGGCAGGTCTGCTGGCTCTGACTACAGCCCCACAAAGACAGCTTCTCACAACATAGTCCTGCTGTCAATGATAGTTGTGCTGTGTAGTAGACTCTGAACCTCTTACCTCACTTACAGTCCATAGAATTTTTGCTCTTGCCACATATGTTCCTGACAAGACTTTGGAATCTACCTTACCACACTTGGGAATAACTCGTAATAAAAACCTCTCCTCAGATTGTGTCTTATCCATTCTGATTGGAGTCCCTTTGTAGTTGCAATTACATTTGAGTATTCTGTGATATATGCTTTTTTCTGTAATAAGCCACATGGAAAAAGAAGAGGTATTTTGACTATCAAGGATAACTGCATTTTCAATCAATGGAAACTAACCAATAATGAATGGAAAGCTTCGAGTGCTGGAGGGACAATTGATATCTTGCAGATCCATGTACTACAAAAATATCATTTGAAGATGAAGTCTGAATAATGATTGCTTCAGGGAAAACACAGCCTAAGAAAACAGGGAGTTGAATTTATCATGAGCAGAAGCAGCTAAGGATGCAACAGCAAAACACCAGAATGCCCCTAGTTAATAGATGAGGCATAAGAAGGAAAGAAGAGATTGAAAGAAATATAGGGAATTGTTGAATATACAAAAGAGTAAGTTAATTCTATGCCTTTTAAACATATCTGCAAAAATAAAATTCCAAAAGTATTAGCTCAAGCAGTTTATAGAAACTGAAAGACCCCTGAAGGGAGACCCTCACTCAAATCTCGGGAATAGCGCACACCCAATGAGGCACCGAGACCGGACTTGCTGCAATCACACGAGGAAGTTTATTGAAAAAGGAATTGAATGAGATCTCAGGCCAGCATGCTGGGGTCAAGACTCATACACCACGCAGGGGTGGAGGAGTTCGACCCCGACCCAAACTTGTGACAAGCTTATAAAGGCAAAAACCATAAAGGAGGGGGAGGACTAGGGAGGAAATAGGGGAAGCCCAAAGTTACACATTTACTCATCAGTTAAACTATGTGGACACACCTGGGGCATTTGAACTTTCCACAGAGGTCGTTGGGACATCCTGTGGTTATTCCAGGGGCTGTTTTTTCTCGTGAGAGTTCCGGGAGCAGCCACCTGCAGGGGAGCCCCAAGGTGATGAGCCTCTGTTCTTATAGACAGCTAGTAATTTTTTTACTCTTCAAAACAAACAGCAAAATGATGAAGGAACTAGGAGACAGATTCCAAACTCTTTCTGGAAGGAAGAGTGATAATAGATATTGTAATAAATCTAAATAAGAAATCTGTAGTTGCTACAGCAAACCTAGGGAGAGCCTGAGGAATGGTGAAGAAACAGCTAAATGAGGAAACTAAGAAAACATGAGCCTACTACAACTGTTTAATTAAACTGGAATAGTGTCAAACTGCCTTCCATGCATCTATGTTTATGCCCATAGACAAGTGGTACTCTCAGTTCTAAGGAGAAAAGCTTTTCTTTGATGTCAACAGAGGTAAATGCAGAAGCTCATGGCTGTTGAAGATGTGAGAATTAGTGATGGATGAATGTTCAGCACTAAACAAGACATTTAAACCACTGCTTCTAAGACTTAGGGAACATCAATAAAGATGGATAGAAAGATCTTAAGAACTGGAAGATGGGGGAAATGCTGAGAAATGCCATTTCCTGAGCATGACTGCCATTGCAATAATGAAGTCTGAGCAGCCAGGATGACCTATACTGAGGCTGCACAAGATGGCCCTAGCAACCATCACTCATGGAGGCAAGAAAGACCTCTTACCACTCTAATGTAGGGTGAAATGTGACTTTACTTATGTACCCACTGGTAAATTCATACATGTCGTGGCCCAGCATGTCTCAGCCTTAGTCCATGAGGTTCTACCTGAGTGGGGGTGTGTGGACCTGGAAGCTTCGAGGAACCCAACAGCGATAAAGACTAAACACAGGCATCTTGTCATCTTCAGAGAGCTCTCAGTTCCATGTTGTGGAACTAGAGTCATTTCTTTATTAGCCATCTTTTCTGGTGTCTCTTAACCATCCTGCTAATACTGTGAGGCAGCCATTTCTCTCTTTGTTTCATTGCTGCTCTGGCAGGGAGCCTCTTAACTCCCAACTTTCTGTCCTCCCAAGTTACTAATACCTCTCTCTCCTCCACTCAGGTGAGGGCCTATTCAAGGCTTAAGCTACAGAGATGCAAATTAGGAGGCATATCACCTTAGGCCAAGGTAAACAGTAACAGCCTAGTGTTAATTAACAATACAATGGTGACCAAAGCTTCCTGGTGCCACCACTGTTTATGGCAGCCAGAGCCTTAGACCCAGAATATTCCATAACAGAGATATTCGGTCCCCCACACATAAAGTTCTAAAGGATGGTTCCATTCCCACATTCACACAGACAGCTTTGGTTAAACCAAAACAAATATATGTGTGGAAAGGGAATTGAAAGGGTAAGATGGACTTAACAGAGATGGGGTGTTAGAATAAACAGAATGTGTATTATAAGTGAATCACAACATGAAATAACAAATTAAATTTATTATATAACCCAAGCAAACATAATATCCTCTGGGGAGGAAAAGAATCATGAAGGAACATCATGTTTTACAAATGGTAAAAGATCATTGCTTATTGGATAAAGCACCTGTCCTTTAGATGAGTATGTTCTTTACTGGTTCAAGGAGAATGGAAACTTAGTAGTTGGCAAGTGGTAAACAGTTTATATGTATATGACACACCCTGCTGCACAGTAACAATTACACTCACTTACCTCCTCCAGATCATTACCCAAACTTAGGAATGGTCTTCGGCTACATAGTGTCTGAGGGGTTTATAGATGTTTGAGCTTAAACAAAATTCTAAATCCTGGTGGCATACACTGAAATGGCTTATACCAAAGCACCAGGATCTTGTTTTTTAAATTAAATTTCACAATCAACTGGGGGGTTGCCTCTTAAATAGGAAGAGAGCGATTTCAGCTCACTGCACCTTAACACATGAGCCCTGTCAGCCTCCCTTTTCTTCTTAGTGATGCCATTTCCAAACACAAACACCTAGAGGTTAGAGCATCAGTATATACATTTCAGACAACACAAACATTCCACTGAAAGCATATGTTTTAAAAGGAAGTGTCTTGCCCCGGCATGTCTCAGCCCCAAACCATGGAAGCCTTGAGGTTCTGCCTGAGTCAGGGAGCGTGGACTTGGAAATTCCTAGTAAACCAATGGAGATAAAGACCAGACATAGGCATCTTGTCATTTTTAGAGAGTGCTGCAAAACTGTAGTCTCTTCTTTATTCAGCATCTTCCTGGTTGTAATCTAACCGTGCTTCCCTGGCCATGAAGCTATTTCTCTCTCCTCTGGTAGCCCCTCAGCCAGCTACCTCCTAACTCTCTGATCTAGTCTGTACACATAGCCCTCTGCCCTGGTGCAGGCCTATTCAAATGCTTAGTTCTGTAGAGATGCAAACTAGGAGCCATTCTCCACTGAGG
This sequence comes from Cricetulus griseus, assembly GCF_003668045.3. Classification (NCBI taxonomy): domain Eukaryota; kingdom Metazoa; phylum Chordata; class Mammalia; order Rodentia; family Cricetidae; genus Cricetulus; species Cricetulus griseus. Next base: position 63,353,639 of record NW_023276807.1, on the reverse strand, counting down.
CCTTGCCATTCAATAGCAGATTAGCTAGCATCTGCAATACAATTGTAGACCGGAGCTCCTGGTTACTGGAACCAGATGTTTGGACCTCCAGAAATCCTCTAATGGAATTTTCCTGGCTCCCGACAAGGAAGTATCAGAGAACCACCATCCTGTCCATGTGAGACTATTAATTGGTTTAGACCAGTCAGGACAGAGTGACATTAGGGAACCCTTGATAGTGTAAAAACAACTGTGTGGCACGATCTCCTGGAATTTTCACTCTTAGCTCATTTGTGAGGTGAAATTTACAGCAGCAACATCATATATAACTGGGGTTTCTTGAACCATTAAAACTTGCCAATGTCATTAGGAAGAGAAAGAAGGCTGGAGGACTTTCAATAGTACGATAAATGGGAAGAGAGGCTTGTAACAGGCCTCTTTCCCTAGGGAAATGACTCTAGGAAGAGTGTACTGAGGGACACTATCTTCAGCTCAGAGATCTGTCAGCTGAGAATACTTCCATCCACCAGGGAAAAATTCCTTTCAGAAGCTAAAAGCAATTCAAGTAGCACGTCAGAAGAACTGTGACATGCACGGCTTTTATTGCACCCTTAATCATGCAGTTCCATTAAAAATTTAGAAAAGAAATTCAGAGCCCCATGAAAGATTAGACTATTGATTTTACATAAATATGAAAATACTATTGAATTAATATTTGCATGGATATAATTTTGATATTATGGCTGTGTATTCTCTTGTTTTTAGAAAATTAATAATTAAGCATTTGGAAGTTGAAAATGAAAGAAAATGTTAGAAAACCAATGATCTGATATTTCAAGTCACACAGAGCATATTGATTCTAACTGGATAGGTGGACCTCATATTCCAATCTTCTCTGCTTTTTGAACACATCCCCACTCCTGGCATTTTCTGTCTCCTTGCTCTTTGTGGCCCTGGGGTGACTATCTGGATTTTATAATATAAAGCACATGCCTCTGAATGTCAAATTGCTGGCAATCAATGTGCAATGTGTGTTATATATTACACCATTGCAACTGCCAAGCCACATATGGCCTTCATGTTAGCAGTCAATGGATTAGACCAATAGCTATTAAAGTCAAAAGTAATGACAAGGTATGTCATTTCTCAGTGTTTCTGGAGACCCAGTAAGGGCTGGTTGTTGTTTTAATCATGTATGCAGCTCAGGCTATATCATGAAACAAAGGATCTAAATACTACATACAAAGCAATACATTTCCAGGTATACGTTATGTGCCCATGTCTTGTACACAACTGCCAATTCACTGAAAGTTTTTTGTACAGTGTCTATTAGAAGCAAGTAGCCTTGTAAATTGATGTTTTGAACAATGTCATAAAATTTTTCAACAAGCCGACTTTCATGCAAGATGAGAGTGGTTGAGCTACTAGATGTCCACATCAGGAGGAGCTGTGTGAGTCACTGACTGTGTTAGCCTTTGAGGAATCACAGCTGTGTCTGAACTGAGCCCTTCTGGCATCATTGAGGAGTTAATAAGATGATTGAAATGTCCTTGAGGGGTGGGGAAGAACTTTTAAAAGACCCAAAATAAATTTCATGGGAGCCAAAGAATGTGGATGACAATGTACTATGACTTTCGAGCTGCCAAAAGTGGTTGGTACCTTCCATTATTTGCCTAGCTCTAGTGCCAGTTTGGTGTGCTCCCTTGGTAATCTGTGGACCACGTTGTTTGTGTGCTTACTCAGAGGGAATAATTCACCCAGGAGTTAGCCTGGATGATGTTGACCTCTTACTAATCAGAGCTGATTACTCAGTTCAAGTTGATCAGCCTCACTTTTCCAATGAAAACACACATGTTACTTCAGTGACACTGGTCTCCTGTTAAACACAGTTCAGTCTTTAGACACAGCTGATCAGAAACCGCAGATTTTTAAGTGAAAATACCATAGGAATGAACCTACATACAGTCTTTGAGGGACTCTCACACTGAAGGGACCAGCTGCCCATTTCGGCAGCCATGTCAGTAACACGTGCTCGCCATGACCTTGTCCTAGTCACTAGAAGTCAGATGTCTGTCTCATGGCAAGGAACCAATCAGAAGTTAGCTGGTGGCGCTATGCTTTACGGCTCTGGCTGTGCTTTACGGACAAGTGCACAGCAATGACTCAAAGAGCATAGCAACCACCCTGGGAGGGCCTATGGGCCATAACAACCCAATTGGTCAATCAACACAGGGCAAGCCCTCCAAGCCTGGAGGCACACCAATCCTGAGCGTATCCCTAAACACTCCCCTTACGTTGCCCTACAAGACTTTTCTGCAGCCTCTTCCAGCTGTCTTTTGCTAGCCATCCACCATGGCGGGTGGGTAAAAGACCCAAACTAACATGGGGTTAGCTCGTTAAACAACAATAAAGCCTCATGCAGTTTGCAGCAAGTTTTTGAATCCGCCTGGTGTTTGGGGTGACCTCGGTCCTGGGCTGGGACCCTGGAGGCCTGAGTTTTCCAGGGTCTAACAACACATCCCTCTGACACTTCACAAGCCAGGCCTCCATTACCTGCATTGCTCTCAGCATTCTGGCCTTCCAAGTTCCCACAGTAGCCCATTAAATGTTGAGTACTAATGGTCTCTCTAGCTTCACATTCCAAAACCCTCCCAGGAAACATTCCCAGGATGCACAAAAAAACATACATCCAGGTCCATCACAGCAACACCTATTCTCTAGTATCAACTATTGTTCTGTAAGACCCCCCCGGAAGCTCAGGGCTCCAGGATCTTTTCCCAGGACCTCGGCCACCCCAATCACCTTTAATGAAAGGTGGATGTTTGTACAAACGGGCTCTCTCAGCATGCAGGCTAGAGAGCAGCCCCGTCCCCCAGCCACAGGTGTTTTTAAAGGCAAAAACCTCAAGCTTAGGAAGGGGCCTCGACTCTCTGTCCGTTGAGTATGTTACCAGAGTCATGGGTTCCTAGGAGGCCCTTTGTCTCGAGGGGAGGGCTGGGAATCAGATGGCCTCCTGACCCACCAGTTGTAAAACCTGCAGACCTCAGGATGCGCTAACTTAATCTTGCCTGAGCAAATGGTAGCTATCTCTTTGTTTCATAAGGACCCTTAATTGTTAATTATTGACACATTGGCCTGTGGGGCAATCTGTTTCCTTTATGAGCCCCTCAGGGAGGGTGGCCATCTGGGAATTCTTGGTACCCAGTTATCTTATGGCCTTGTAAGGGAGTAATTGCTGGCGGCTGGAAAATTACAGGCACTAAATCATAGTAGTGGCCTCAGTCAGTTTCTGGGTTAGGCCGCCCTACATTCCATTTGGAGAGTTTCCTTATCTGGGCTATATTTCTTTGCTAATTTTTAAGTCTTTCAGTTGAGTTTGCTTTTAGTTACTGAGAGAAATACTATGACCAAAACAACTTGGGGAGGAAAGTGTTCATTTGGCTTTAGGTAACTCTTCATCATGGAGGGAAGCCAAGTCAGGAACTGAAACAGAAATTGTAGAAGAATCCCTTGTACCTGCCTGGATGTCTTGTGGAAATTCAATTTTTATAAGAATTATATTGAATCTGAAGATCTCATTGGGCATTATTTACACATTGACAGCATTGATTCTAATCTTTGTACATGAGCTATTTTCCCATCTGCCCATGCCTTTTCACTCATTTCAGTAAATTTTTAGTGGTTGGAGTGTGTGAAGTTCACCTCTGTAGTTAAATATATTCTTCAATACATCACATTTTTCTCTATAGTATTGTAAAAATAGAAGTGTTTTCTTGTGATAATTTTTGGATTTAGAGCTGTTTTATTTAGTGTATAGAAACAGCACTGATTTTTATATTTTAATTTTACAACTTACAACTTGATTAGGTTTGTCCATCAGTTGTAACACACTAGACAGACTGTTAAGAATTCTTTCTATATAGGGTCATATCCTTTCTGGATACCTTTAAAATACTTTTCTTGCCTAATACTTTGATAGGGCCTTCTAGTACAGTGTTGGAAAATAGTGACAGAGATCATGTTTTGGTTGATTTTGATTTTGGGGAAAATGCTAAGGATGAGTTTGTACTGCACTACCTGCCGAAAGCAGTCTCTCCTCACTTCTGATATTACTGTTAATCTTGTTTCTACTTTTGTACTTACTTAGACCTAAGATGATTCTGCTCTTATTGTTTGATCCTATCAAGCTGATACTTCACCTGGGCATTCTGAATCCTGTTAATTCCAGTAGTGCTTCCATGCATGGAAATTACCAGTGTACCTATCACCAGTCATATGTGTGTTTGGTGAAAGTGATTTAAAAGTCATTGTTTCTTTGCTTAATGCATTTTCAAATTTCCAAAACTGATTCTAGACATATCTTTTACCACATATGTCTCTTTAAAATATTACTTCCCCTTATTTGGCTTTATTAATTTGTTTTAAAATATGTGTATGTATGCATGCCTAAATGAGTTTGTGCACATGCATGCAATTTTTTATTTTTTGTTTTTTTGTTTTGTTTGTAGAGGCCAGAGGCTAGAGCTGGAATTATACTGTGCTGTGTAAACCAAATCCATGGCCTCTAGAAGAGGAATATATGCTCTTAACCATTGAGACATCTCTCCAGCCCCTTGATTTTTAATTTAGCAATATCATTTGATATCAAATGCATTTATTTTTCCTGAAGTCCAGTTTAACAAAGTGCTTTGGGAATTACATTGAAAAAGAACAATTGTGAGATATAAACTCGTGAAATTTCCAATGTATGATGCCAAAAGTAATGTTTTATGATTTTTACTAGGCTTATGACTCATTTCAAATTTTGTATTATAAGCTGTGAACAGTTCACCAAAACTGGATACTTTGACCCTGACCCTCATAGGGATGTTTGGGACACTAGTCCTGCACCATTAACTAAAAGTAGCTTCTCTTCCCTCCAATTGACTTGCCACCACTCTCATCTGGGTTTGTGTCATTCTATTTCTGGATCTCTGACTTTGTTCTCATCATCACTCTATTTAGCTTTATGTTCACAGCACACCTTTGTAACATTTCAGCTTAAAATTCTTGAAATCTGAAAAAGTCACCCTGTTATCCCATTACCTTTGTTCCTATTTTTATAGTTGGCTTTTCCACCCTAAGACATTTTCATACATCGGTGCATGGCCTGGATGAGTGTCACTCTTTTCTATCGTCTTTTGGATGTAACTTGCTCCCAATTTGGATAATTTCAGCACAGGAAACACTGCCCATGTTCTGACTATAATCAGGGATAATTTCCTGTGCACCTGTCTTCTCATTGCACTGACCTATAAACTCCACTGTCCTTGGCCTCTCTGGCCTCTCAGATATCCTCATCTTTTCAGAGTCAGCCTTCCTCAGCACCTTCTCCCTACTTGCATGGTTGTCTGGAAAGCAACTGTTTTGTAGGACTCCCATCACCACCATTATGACCATCATGGCTTCTTGATGACCACTACCCTGTGTGGTTAGATATTCAGTAATTGAACAATGATATATAGCACATTTTGTGTTTGTGTATTGTTTATAAATCTGGACAACATGGCTCTGCCTAGTCCCTAAAAATTGCCTTTGGTTGAGAGCAAGCATCATATTTGACACAGATAGACTTGAACATAATAAATTTCCCTTACTGGCACTTAACAGGGTATATGATAGTCAGTGCTCTTTGTCCAATTATCCCAACAATTTAGAACAGTAATAGCTGTCCTCCCCAATCACCAAGTATTTTGAAAATAAATGAATGATGTCAGAAGACAACTACTGAATGGCAACAAGTTTTATATCAAAGGTCAGCCTGAAGATGGCTGTGAAGAGACTGTGACAATGGTCTGTGTAAGCAGGAGATCTATGACCTCTCTTGGCCACTGCCTGTTCATAGCAAAGCTGTCCTTGGCCTCTCTGGCCTCTCAGATATCCTCATCTTGGTGCAACAAGAAAGGGCCCATATTTCAGTTTAATGGTGGAGTAATATACTTTTAATAGCTGGTTGTCATTTAAGTTAGCTCTGCATGGGAGCCGGAATAACCCTTAGGAATTTAAAGTAAAAACTGTCTACAAACATCATGTGAGATTTGCAATAGCAATGAGCTTGCTGCTTCTGTATAAAATAGCAGCAAGGGGAGAAGATGCAAAGAAAAGAAACTAGATCTCTCACAGAGATTAGAACTGCTTCATGATGGCTGGTTCCCTCTAAAACTCCAGGAAAGCATGATAACTCAATCAGAGGTGGTGCTTGCTGGAGAGCCTGACAAACAGAGTTCAATCCCTGGGAACAACATGATAGAAGCAGGGAAAATACTCCCATAATTGGTCCTCTCAGCAGGCACTATGGTATGAGTGCTCTATAATAATAATAAAGTTTAATAAAATAAAACTCCATTACCCGAGAATTGCCAGTCCTTACAGAGAGGAAATATAATGTTTTACCCTAATGGCTTTCCTAGGACACTAATCATGTGGGGTCCTCTGCCAGGTGTGCCTTGAGATGCTCTTTTACACTGGAGTACCTGAAGTCTCACTCACTCAACAGGGATATATAAACTGTGGAGGAATTGCATATATATATATATTATATGTATATATATACATATATATTATATATATATGATCTTTACATCTGTAGACAGGCATAGGCACATAAATAGGTGGTAGATAAATAGATGATAGATAGATAGATATAGACAGATGATAGACTTTCAAGCAATTCTCACTTAATTTTTCATTTTTCTTAAAAATATCAACAATATAAATTTGTTTCTATGTGGATTAAGTTACAAATTCAAATGCAAACTGAACATTTAATATGAGTAGAAGTTAAAGAAAGTGCTAATCTCAGCATCAGAAGCTGAGGAAGGAGGAAAACAAATAAAAGGGCGGTTGGGGCTACAAGGAGAGAACTATCACAAATAGAAAGAGGGAGAGAAACAGAGAAAGAAAGGGAGGGAGGGAGGGAGGGAGGGAGGAAAGAAGGAGGTAGGAGGAAGGAGGGAAGGACTCGAAGAAGGACTAAAATAAGGGAAAGAAAAATAACAGTTTTAATTTCTCTATAGTAATGTTTCCTATGAATTATGACTTCGTAAGAGCCAGATCATGATGACAATTGATTCTAGTTTACATGTATTTGAGATTATTGTTCTGAATAACAAGTGGATATTTGACATGGCTATTGTGGGTGTTGTACTTAGAGTTCATATAGAATTTGTTTTCTTCTCATGTTATATATGAATTTTAATTTTAAATTGCCAGAATACTAAATAAAACATTTGCTTCAAAATACACTATGCGTATAGTCTA